>NW_008751973.1:40309-80653 GCF_000715545.1 Opisthorchis viverrini | reverse complement strand
ATAATAATAATAATAATAATAATAATAATAATCGTTGAGATGCAGCACCCTTTCGGTGCCAACTGCCATGCCACACGAAGGAGGCACGAGCGCTGGGATACTACCAGGTTGCCCAAGCCTAGACAGGGGAAGTTGAGAGGCAGAGGTGGGGTTCGAAACACGGACCTTCCGGTCAGTAAATTCGCGCTGTTAGCACTTGGTCCATCTCATGTAACCATACCAGTCCAACTTTACCGGCGATATGCAGGGCTACTTTCTTTGTAAGGAGACCATCCACGGTAAGTGGTCACGACACTTTTGCATGTCCGTGGTTGTGTGCCGCAATGCACTCTACATTCGGCATACCTTTAGGTTGAAGCTGAACACGGTAAATTAGAAGAAAGGTGAGTTTACGTAAAGAGCGTTCCTGTTTATCTCGTACATATGGTGTAGTTATGGGTCGAATGTGTACAGTCGTCACTTCTTTTTGCTGTAAAACTCCTTCAACGACCCTCGAGGAACCTTCAGGTTAATGGATAGCATTAATTTCAATTATTAATATTCGAAACGCACCCAGTGGCTCATTAGCTTTCGGTGTTCTACGTTCATTGGTAACAGCTTTTCCGAGTTTGGTTTTGAGCCAATGTGTTGAAAGCATTTCCTATAGTGAATAATCCCTTTTGTGCAGATCGCCGTGTGGACCTTGGGCACGTTGGTTTCCAACACGGGTTATGTTGTGACACCATACGAACGTCATCCACAGCTGTTACCTATTTTACTGGATATGCTAAAACGGGAGGAATCCAAGGAAATACGACAAGAGGTAAGTAGCCCTAAGCATCGTTGTTGGTCCCATGTCATACCTTAAATCGCCGTTGGTCTTGTATGGCACGTAGCCCGCTGAAGCCGTGCACTATAGGAAATAACTCAACGGAACGTGACCGCAGTCACCAAGTGGTGAGCTTGGTTCGAGTTCGTACAGTCTATACCAGTTGTCTTGGTCGGTACTTACACTCACATTCTATGAGGTGTACAATCCTCCCTGAATTGGCTCAATTGAGAGACGCACGTGTTTCACGAATTGTCCTTATTCCAGAGTCGACAGATTGCACCTTTTACTTGGTGTTACTATTATCCGTTCTCGCTGCTGCTGGAAAAAGGGAGAGTGCAGAGTGGACTCTATTTGGTGGATATTACCCCATCTTTATTGCTGGCTACGCGGAATACTGGAATATAGTTGGCATAAGTCTGTGAAGAATGAGTGTCACTTAAGAACAAGGTGGTGTGAAGAGTTCAAGGGCCTAAGGAACTTTCAACAGCCAAGTGTTCAAGTATTTGAACAGCATCAGTGTGTGCACACCCTTGATCTGCTTCCGTCCAAGCCGATTCCATTGTTCCACACATCACAATTAGTGTGTAAGAATGTTTGGCGTACCCCTCAGTTCGATTTTTGGCTTTGAAGGGGCCCTTTTAGGTTACCTGTTGAATCACTTATACCGGCCAGTTTGGGTGTTGCATTTTGTTTATGAAGGATCCAACAGGTGGCATGTTTACTTTTTTTAACCTGCTTAGGACCCTCTTGGCAGTGCACTTTACCCTAATTTCCAACTTGCGCCTATAGCACTCACAGTTTCATTCACGCAGTACCGAATCATCTGAGAAGAACCGAACTTTACGTAGTCTAGTGCAGTACTGATGAACTCAGTGGGACAAATAAGCCTGAAGATAAGGCCGTTAGCATCACAGGCTTCCATGGTTTCGCTGAGGTTGGATTCGTTTTCATGCCATTTTGTGTGTGCAGATCCTGACTAATGGTTTTACAAATGCATAATCGAACAGCGATTGGGGTGGCACCACTTGTATCCGGTGCATTCTTCTACATTTCATTGATTGTTCAGTTACGAACACTACTCAACTACTCTCCTTTTACAACTCATTTTGTCATTGTCGGTTTGCACTTTTCTCTGTTCCTGCTGGGTTAGGTGCTTCGGGCTCTTGGGGTTGTCGGAGCTTTGGATCCGTTCAAATTCCGCTTGATTACTGGCCAGGTGGACACCTTTGGTGATACAGGCATTGCTGTCAGTCTTCATGAGGCTGATGACAAGAAAGATGGTGAGCCTCTATTTTTAGGAAGCGCAGCTTTTGAGAGTTTGTCCTCTGCCTTCTGGTTACATGTACTTACTAGATCCGTGTTCTCAGCGTTCTCCGTTGCCATTCAATTCGCTTAGTCGTTTATAGCCCATACGCGAGACTCAATGTTCATTGAATACTAACCTACAATAACTCCTTGATGTTACGAAGTAAAACGTTAGCGATGTATTAATGCACATAGAGAATCTTATACCGAATCTAATACAGCTTCTGCCAATAAAGTGTAGGAGACGAAGGGTGGCTGACATGAGTGCTGAAATGGAGCGATTTCACAACTAATCATTTAGCTTTTTACGGGGAACAGTAACTAATTCAGGTCACATTTTATCGCGACGAAGTATATAGACTTAGGTTGTAGTTTCTTTCCGCTATCAATTCTCGCGTAACAGTAATTGCTGAACCATGAGTCCTCATCTGCTCGCTGAGCTAGGCATAAGTAATAAGTTATCAACTTGGACTCGGCCCTGTCTGGCACTGAAACCTCACTCAAACCAGATTCCTTTAGAATATCCTGAAGCTTAATCGTGTTGAAAAGTTAGGCACACTTGCATAAAAATTGCCAGTTCTAAATCAGTCTTCATGTGCGTATACGCCGACCTTCCACTATGTATTAGTTTTTATGATACCGCGCTGATACCGAAGGCCAGCAAGCGGGTTGGATGAAGTCTCGGTTCCTGGCTGACACATTTTTGATAACAAACACGGAATTGACCTTATGTTAGACAATTCCTTTATCGGGTATCGTATACTATTAAGATATATGGGAGCAACCCATGCACGCTAACTCCTACGATAACTTTTCTTTTAATTTCAAGTGGATGTTTTTAGTTTTGTGCATTGAAATGGATTGTCACTGCACACGTCACCAGACTTGTTTTCTGTTTCCACATGGAGAGTTCTTTCTTAAATTTGTCGATGTCGTTGGAACCTGCTTGATGCTTGTCATCAAATGTGCAACACAGTGCTGCGACACTTTTAACTGGTACTTGGCAAATTTTCAGCTGCCAAACAGATGCCTTACTGAGTTCCGAGTAGGCCCAATTACTACATCAGTACTTGAGAAGCCTTCCTCCGCCATGTTTCACGAAGAGAATACGGTCTCCCGATCAGCATGTGGCACTACCTAGACTGCGGAACCTCGCTACTGTTCGGGTCGTACTTGGATGTGCAAGGACTAGGGAATCGTACTTGGACGAGCACCAAATTGGACCGGGAGAATAAAATCGGTTTTTGCTCTCTGAGCCTTCGCTGTCTGTAAGTAACCGCACAGGGGCCAGAGGTATAACCCCAGAGAAAACTTGCGCAACCCTCGGGACTTTATTGGTGCGCACTCCATTATTTTACCATAGATTTGTCTTGAATACAAAACTCCGTTTCCCGTAAGCGACGCTGCCAACGCCGATTTAATCGTAGCCCAAACAGCTACGCGAGTTAAACCTGTTTCATAGTGTACACCATAGTGAACACGGACGCTAGAACATTCACTCATTCCTTGACATCAAAATACAGGGTCTCACTATGCGAAATCTCGCTTGCCCTTCGGAGGCACAGATTCCTGATTTGGGTTCATCTTGCATTCCGGGGATGGAATATTCCTTACAACCAAAGTGAAACTCCGGCCTGTGTAACGTCACTCTCGCTCCTAACAGCTAAGCTTATAGCCTTCTCTCTTCGTCTAGGATTACACTCTTTCCAAAGGCCCCATTGTATATGATCTTTAAAGCCATCTATACCATTTATCTGATGTTTCCATCGAGGGTGATGTCTATAGTTAGCTACAGGAAGTGTTAAACTGTACGCCAAAATCACGACATCCTAATTGCCGGTGAGGACCCATATTCTACGCAGCGTCATCCATCGCATCTTTGGTTGGTTCAGATTGGGACAACATTGCGAACCCATTGGCTGACTGATCAACTGAATTCGAGCTTTACTCCAACTAATCAGACACGACAAGAAATGAATGTTCACATCGGCAACGACAGTAAGTCGTTCGTAGCATGTCACTCCGTCCCTTGGAGTCATTCAGAAATCAACACTCGGACGGAGTTCCGTGTCCGACCCGAACTCACACATGCGAAACTGACAATTCCCGAGCTCACGAAGACGGACTCGAAATATGAGACCACTTGTATGAGTAATAATAATAACAGTGTTTCAGCCGTTGAATCCCTTCGGCGCCTAGCTGCCAGTCTAACCGAAGGAAGCATGAGGGCCGAAATACTGCCAGGTTGCTCAAGCCTATGTAGGTGCAGTCGGGATACAAAAGTCGGATTCTATCGCTCATCTTCTGGTCAGCAAGTCCGTGCCTTAACAAGTGAGACATCTCGTACTGAGTACTGAAATTACTCTAAGAAAACAGTATACCTACTGATGGACACTTATTGATGAACACTATCATTATATGTCACGTTCTGAATCAGTGTACCCCAGTCGCGATCTTCCGGGCCAGAGTGGCTCTGTCGTATTGGAGGACAAATAAGGAACTGATCCACCAACTAAGGCAAACGTAAAATTGTTGGGCTTCCATTTTGCCCATGGTTTCGAGCATCGGATCGAAGACTACATGACACTGTTCTGAGATTTGGATTCTGATTGTGCTTCGTGGTTGACAGCGATCCAGGGATTTCCTGGAACCGATTCATCTTTCTTCAGAAGAAGGTTGTCGTAAAGTATTTATGGTGTTAGGTCATACTTATGCGTAGGATATGTCTGTTTTGGTTGGGTCAGTGTTAGTTGATGGAATTGATTTTTCTCCCCTGAGCTTTCTTGTTTAGAGCAAACAGTTCCACACTATTCACTGTGTAATGGTGTACAGATACGTTGGTGTTTTCCTTCTTCTATAGTTCACAGGCGGTGTTTTTTTATTCTCCAATATGCCTTTCACATTGCTTTGTTTTCACAGTTGACATTGCACAACCGGAGCTGGTAGTCAGTCTGTCTTGGGAAAGCCGGGACGTGTTTTTCTCGGTTTGTGCTTTATCGGCGTTGATGCATATGCTGCGAGATCCGGCTTTGCGCAGTCAGTACAGCAATATTGTGAAAACCATTGTATACGTGCTGAAACTCTTGGGAACCCGCTCAGTATACTATTTGAGACAACTAATGCCGGACTACTTCAATTGCTTACGGAACACGCGTGATGTAGGAGTAAGTAGATCTGTGATTCTAAGAAACCGTAGGACGTTGGCTTACCCAATTTTGTCTGTGCTTTCGATGGCACTCACTGTGACACTATTTCCCTGCTCACAGCTTGCGGAGTTCCTTATTCGTCAACTTGGCTCGATCATGAATGTAGTTCGGCTACATACAAAAGAATTCGCCACTGAAGTCGTCGACCTACTGTTATCCCATTGGTGGGTCGCCCCGAACGTTCAGAATGCTTGTATTCAGCTACTCAGTCCGATGGCTTCCGTACTCGGTGCAGAGTTTCGTCCACACCTCACACGTTTGATTCCGGTCATTCTACGCACGCTTCATCATGAACTGAATGAAGCTAATTTAATTCTGGTGAGTTTGTAATCATGTGCTTTACATCCTTTCTCTTCGTGGACCAACATATCAAGTCCGGCATAATTGACTAGTTGAAACTGGATAGTTTAGAGTGTCCTGTTCACGAAGGTGTAATGTTGACTAGAGTGTCAGTTCTCGCAAACAGTGGTTTCTGTTATTTGTATCAGTGACACTTGAGTTTTTCTGTTTTATCTACCCCTTTAGTGAATCGCGTAATTCTCGTTATGCCGTTGCTCTTCTCCGGAGAATGATAATGAGAAAAGTTGACTTCATTGCGGATTATCTTTGTGAGACAGTCTGCTCTCTCTTCAACATTATGATGACTATAATCTTATGATCTAAAGAAAACTTCCAACCAGTTAATCAGCATCCAGATCACTTGAAGTGAAACATCTGTTTGGTGGATAAAGGGCCTGTATCTTCTGAGGCACCAGTTATACTGTAGACTAGCCAATCTTGTCCGAATGGTATACTGTTGACGCAGGGTTGCGTATTGCTGGTGACTCGCCACATGACTGAATCAACTGAGAGGTTTCCCCCCCTGTCTATCAATATTGTTCAACTGCACTTACTGATTTGAACTCCCCACTCTTTTCACTGTTTGTAGTTCACTTGGACGAAGGAAGGTGAACGTGGTTTTGTAGCACATAAAAGGATAAGAATGGTGGCGTGTATCCTCGTAAGGTCAGACGTTGAAGTAGCTAAAACGCCTACAACATATGCCCACCTAAACAAAATTTATTGAAGACACTGAGAACAGTTAGGTTGGTATAAAAATCAGTTTAAGCTTTGTCGAACGCTTGATGTGCAGTATAATTCCACCATCAAGCTTGGGTTCTGGGAGTGCAATATTCGTACATGTGGGGTATCTTACTTCTGCCTATCTCCCGCAACGGATTCTAGCCTTTTTCCAAGGGCAGTCCATTGAGAGAATCGTGAAATTCGCAGGATCCTGGTTAGTATGTGTGCTACCCTCAACTGCCTGATATTTCTCAACATTAAAGCCTGCAATTCTAAAAGATAAACAGACCTTAATCGAGAACTTTAAAAGGTGTAACGCGGTTCATAGTTTCACACTACAAAGTAGTGGCGCCATTCTTGGTGCACAGTGCCCTTACTAAATACAGCCCCAACTGTGTCATTTTGCTAAATGACTATTCCGATCGCTCTGCGCCCGAATATACTTTGTTGGAGGATCGCTGCCCTTCGTCTGGCTTCTCCCTGTTGGCCCTTGTGGAACAAAGTTCTAATCACTGTATTCCGCGAGATTATTGTATCACTTAGTACCGACCACCATATGAAAGCGGCAGCTTTTATTTGGGTAATTAATGAGTAAATTAGTAAAACTATCTGGATAAATAAAGAACTGATGCCTCGTCTAGCTGCACCACTTCATCCAACCAGTTTGACAGCGGCACAGTCACAACATTCATTGTTTAAGCGGACACACGTGCCAAGCTTTTGAGCACATAGTTTGACTATTTGAGCTCTTCTATGGTTTGCACGGAGTTTTGAAATTTGTCCGGGAACTGTTATCTGGGCACTATATGAGTTCCCGCAGTTGTGATAATTCCGTCTGGCCCTTACCAAGGGGGCGGTTGTTGTCTTCCGGTCGCGTAACTGAGTTTACAACAGAATAACTGGGTGTCCATGGAGTAATTATTTATCTAGTTATATCCGTTCATCCGGCGTTTTTAGGAAGAAACAAGCTCATTCTTTGCACCTCGAATACCTCTTCACTCTTTTCCCATTTTTGTTTTTATGGAGTTGTGTTTTCTCTGTCTCATCACTATATGAGTGAGGATTTTGCTGGTTCGCTCAATTTGTTTCATTTCATCTTAATACAGCTTTTGGAAATCCTTCCGGAGTTTGGCTATACTTTGGAGGATCATGCACACATACTGGTTCCGGCGATCTCAAGTTTGATCGATGTCACCGGCGAAACAAATCTTCTGATGCTGCTAAACAGCACAGCTGATACGTCAAACAAAACATCAACAGCCTCCGTACCAAAGTTGGACTCTGCGCTTCCGAACAGGTCTGAGGGGAATTTGTTTGAGGATACTTTTGACATACAGTCGCTGGACTTTGTGGACGGTCAACAACCGCATCAAAAATCGTCTGAAGGTATGGCTCTTACCCAGTTCGCAAAGATGTCTGTTCCCACTGCGATAACCACAGTTATGTCACTTGCTGCATCGACAGTGTCGGCTCCTGGTTTTGTAGGCGGGCTGCAGCTTCGGGTAGCCTGCCTGGAGTGTCTGGCCAGATTGACAGATCGGATGGACCTGGATGATTTTTCCTGTCAGATTGTTCATCCTATTTGTCGTCTTCTTCTGACCCTGGAAGGATACCACCAGCAGCTGCAGTACTTGAATCAACATCCTCACCACTTGCCATCCTCAGCACCCTCTTCCACAATGAAGACTGCTGTCTCCCACGGTATCCAGTTGTGTTCCAATGCCATTAATGCACTACACCCAGCTGCCGTCGACGTGTTGACTGGTTTGCTATTGAGGATGGGCCAAAAATTCAAGCTCTTATTGCCATTGGTTCGGAAAATGTTGGACACTCTGCATCTGCGACCGACCCGATTCTACACCGTGTTGGGTCGTGTAAGTGAGCTGATTAATGCTTGATACAATGCTTTACACACATTTGCTACAATCTGTTCGCCTGATTACCATTTATCGGGATACGTATCAAGCATAACGTTTCATGTGGAAAGTGATGACGCACTCTCTTGAGTCAGTAACGTCGAAGCGGTTTTTCGCTCTGATTTGTTTCATGGATCGCCAGGAAATCGATGCCTTTTGGCTCCCAACAAATCTGCTCTTCCTGCATTTCAAGTCCATTTTAGGATGTTTGAACTCGAGAGGAGTTATCCATGTATGTGTGTGTGTGTGTGTGAAAGTTCCATTTCTTTGACATTGCAATGAGACACATGTATAATGGTATCGTTAAGGCAGTCCATAACTCCAGTGGTCAGCTGGTTGAAGAGCAGGTGCAAATTATTTTTCAACGTACTCTTTTGACTTTCCGTTTGACCAGTGATTTGGTAGGTATGAGTTAGATGGCCCTCATACATTTTCTGACGAAACATCTGGTTCTTGTTCCAGTGTCTTGTTTTCCTTTTGTTAGGGGAGATAACATTGACCACCCAGCCGTCCATATATCATAGGCCTTTTTGTACGGGTGAACTAGTGGGTCTTACAATCCGAATTCGTGGTGGTGCGACTCGAAAGGAAGTTGGATACATCGACTGTCGTAGAATCTTGCACCAGCACCGAATTCCGACCAGCAATTCACCACATCTCTGTTCGTGTTCACATAACCTTCATTTGTCCAGCGTTTTTTTCTTGGTGCAATTATTCTAGTTACTTCAGCCCCCCCCCTAATGTACTTCAGATTCGTCCTAATTTAAATGCACTCATCTGTTTCCATCTGCTCACCGTTGAACCTTCCCAGTACTTAACCTTCTGTGTTGTGTATACTCGATTTGATTTATGTTTTGGGACACCGTAACCCCCCTAATTCAGATTCGTCCTAATTTAAATGCACTCATCTGTTTCCATCTGCTCACCGTTGAACCTTCCCAGTACTTAACCTTCTGTGTTGTGTATACTCGATTTGATTTATGTTTTGGGACACCGTAACGGGCTGTACATCCTTTTGTGTGCAAAAGGATGTTGATCAGTTTGATCGTGGACAGAAGGTTTGTCCAATTTCCACCACACTAGAAACACTCAGTGTTGCAATTGCGATTTGATTAGGATGAGCAGAATGACCTAGCTTACATATGAAAGACAATCAGTCGGGAGATCTGTATATATGTTCTTCATTCTCCCAAACATCCAAGACCTCGTGTATTTGAGTATCTAGGTTCAGCACATTACTTCTACCTTCTTTGCTAATCGCCTGTCCTTGTTTGCCTATTTGGTTCATATGCGTTGATAGGTGGAGAAGGGCGCTTACTTACCCATGACCAGTGATCAATATCTAACCGGCATGACTAGCTTAGCAACACAAACGCGTGCTCAGCGCACAGTTCAAAGAGAACCAGATGCGTCCGCTGTGATCAAGGTGCTTGATACCAAAGGGTAGGTTTTACATTGTGTAGTTGAATCTTTATTACTATGAGAATCCAAACTTCCACTAGAGTGCTTTCTACGCACTACTCAACTGAAACTTGATCTTTCCATTTCAGTGCCAACTTGGAACGAGCCTGGCGGTCATCCAATTTGATTAGCCGTGAAGACTGGGATCAATGGCTGATGACATTGACCACGGCTTTACTTCGCGAATCACCAAATCCAGCAATCCGAGCTTGCAGTAATCTCATAGCAATCAATAATACGATTGGCCGCACCTTGTTTAATGCCGCCTTTGTTAGCTGCTGGCCAGAATTAACAGCACCGCAGCAGGATGCACTTATCAGCAAGCTGGAGGAAGTGTTACTCTCATCAGACCAATCACCAGAGGTCAGCCAGGCCATACTCAATCTGGAGGAGTTTATGGCTCATGTGGATAAGGTATGGTTTTATTTCGAAGTGATGAAAGTACCCCCTTTGTTTTGATGCATTTTACTTCACATGCTACTCATAATGTTGCCACTTTGTTCAATTCTGTCGGTCTTAATAGCAACGACTGCTGCAGTTTGCCTTAGTTCTGGAAACCTGAGCCACCACCTCAGCCGACTGAATAAATATCTTTGAGAACACTATGACTAGTAAAGTAAGAGCAGTCCACTCATCTACCCCACACTCTATCCTCCGAGCGAGACAATGATGTCTATTCGTCTGTGGTATGGCTTATCACATTTCCGATATTTTTCGAATGAATGGTTCAAACACGGGAATAAATAATGTTTGTGTGCCCTGGATGAAAGTCTCTTTTATTGTCCATTAACTGTCAAACAACAATTAATGCTCGGGGTTACTGGACTGCCTGTGTCTCTGTCAATTGAATCTGATGCATTATAGGAACAACTGTCGAAGCCATTGGAAAGTTGTTCGGCAGTCATGCACATATCACGTGTGTAAAATAATCTTGCACAATCGTTGTTTGGGTGGTGTTGAAAAACTTGTCGGTCCTTCTGATCGGTTGGAACAAGAGTTCAGACCGAACTGTCCTCAATACATGCACGGGTTTTTGCACAGTATTTTATTTCTCTCTATAGGCACCTTTTTTACGTCACTTTATCCATTTCTAGATGTGAGAACTTCATCGATCTTCAACTCGTTTTAAAATCATCTTTGTCTTCCGTCTGTTGAACCTATTCCTTAATATATCGATGTTGCCCTGTGCTTTTCAAACCCTCTCGATGCTAATGTTTTCCATTGTTTTTTTTTGGGTGAAATTACTTGTTGTTTTATTTGCTATTCAACTCTTCGCTCATTCTCAATCCTCTGATAGTACTCGTCAACATCGACTCGTGTGCCCCTTCCATTATCTCTACACCTCTTGGCCGATCGTGCAATGAAAAACCGAGCTTACGCGAAAGCATTGTATTACAAGGAGCAAGAGTTTCTCGAAGAAGTGAAGAAGCTATCTAGTCCCAGCCAAGAGACCCTTTCGTGTTTGTTGACCATCTATAGCAAATTACAACTGGATGAAGCGGCTACTGGGGTCCTTATCTATGCAACACGACAACCTAATGACAAACTGGTAAGCTTGTTTTTTGTCCATGTTTCCACGAGCTCTAAACTGATGTTACTTACAACAACTCTCCCCGACAAACCACTACATGGAATTCAGCTCAATGGGTCGCTGAGATGCGCAAGCCGTCACACCACGGTAAGGTCCAGTCTCTTCGTGACGGAGCCTCTCCCGGGTAAGAGGCCTCTCTTCTGAAAGTCATGGTTGGCAGTGAGCGCTTTTATGGGCGCTATAGGTTGCTGACTTCTCCTCAAATGACTACTTTTTGATGAACCCGTGCTCCAAGATAGCTGGGTTCATCTTATCCAAAAGCAATTGTACATCGAATTTCACGAAGGATAGTTTGCTGTTATCACAAAACGATGCTGAAATCAGTGTGAAATTAACACTAAGGGAATCAGATAGAAACATTTTTCTCTCATGGGTGGTCATCACACTGGCCCCTCTTTGATGAGCAGAAAACTCTGAGGTTTCCTTTCTTATGTCAGCCCCCTGCCATTATAGGTTCCCAAACCTAAAAGCCCCTCTCGGACCCTGCGCATGCTGATCTAAACTGTGACAGGTCATCTCATACAAACGCTACACCTGACGAATCGTTCCTGTTGGCAGCCCCCTGCACGCAGAGCTCCAGATAACTCGCAACGCGAGTTTCTGCTTATTTAGTGATTCTATGGAGCTATTCGGATTGAAAAATCAAACGCTCAAAAAGCAGGTAGTGGTGGTTAAGACTGGCTTAGCTAATCTGGGTAACCTGATTGAAGCAATCCCCCACAGAGCGACTATCACAGATAAGTGGGGCATTCGGTCTTTCTGCACAGGAGTCTGTCTTCGGTGGTATCTTCGTCGCTGGCCAAGTGGACTGGTTTGTGTCCAGAGGGATCTCTCCGGGTGGTGATGTAGAGATAGGAAATCAAATTCATTCTGTGGGGTTTTTTGAACATCCTTCATATGCCACTCCATCCAAGTACTATAGCCATCTGTTATGGGAGATTGGCTTGTCTAAAGCTTCCGTAAACTTGTACGTTGGCGCCGCATACCTTTGAGGTGGACACTTCGGTGAACACCTCACTGATCCTTATACCATATCAGCTCTAGTGTGATGAGCCCAGAGGTCTGAAACCGAGTTTGATTAAAACACCGCCCTTAGTTTTGATTTAATCTACTGCGCTCGCGTGCTAAGTATACTTATGGTTGACGTTGCGTTCGCCCTTCTATCCCAGTCATATTCTTTCTCATTTGGAATCGAAATCATTTGTTACCAAACAAATATCCGTTAGCCTCTTGTCCTACTCTGTTTTACCTGTCTGAATAAGGAAAACTTTCAACTGTTTGCCCTGTACGTATCGGCATGTGAACTTTAAACATTTTGTTTTGCTGTCATAGGTGAATGAGGAAGCATGGCGTGAAAGACTGCAAGATTGGAAATGTGCCCTAAATTTGTACGAGAACAAACTAAAGGATGAGCGTATCAAGGATAAGACTCCTCACATGCTTGGACGCATGCGGTGTCTCCGTGCTCTAGGACAATGGTGAGATTGTACTGCGATCCCCGCCGCAGCTATTTCTTATTTTGCTCCGTTATATGCATTCCATCACAGTTCCCACTATCTTGTCTGTCTCTCCTCTACCATAAACTTAATAAGGGTAATACTGTATCCGTTCATTGTTCTTAAGGGTCCCGTTGAAAACGATGGTCTCCAAAAACTGGGATCTGATGGATGAATCTGTGCGCAGACAAATGGCTCCGATGGCTTGCAGTGCTGCATGGGCTGCTGATGAATGGGATCAAGTGGAACGATATGCTAGTGCTCTGCCTACTGATCAAAACTTTTACGGAGCGTTCTACAGATCTGTGTTGGATATTCACTCGGGTCGTTTTGATCGAGCCTGCCAATATATCGCTAAGGCTCGCGACGTTCTCGATGCAGACTTGACAACAATGACAGGGGAAAGTTATGACAGAGCTTATGCAGTAAGTGCATTGCGTGATCTATTGAATTGTTACTTTGCAGAATATCGTGTTGTCTAATCGATTCCACTTCTATAGGCTGCTGATCGTGCTGTGATTCAGGCACCCTAAGCGTGGTTGCTGAATTGACACTAGAAAAGGGAACGCTAGACGAACACATATTTTCAGTGGTTTATCTTCTGGGATCATACGTAATAACAGTGAACTAATTATGGTGAAGTAGAAATGGACTTAGGGAAATCCGCATGTTAGTCAAGGCAAGGGTCAGCTGACATACGGATAGTGTCCGGGTTATGCAGGCGATATGGCCTAGTGTGTACCGAACGAGAGACGAACATAGGGACAGTTCAGCTGCGGGCATGATAAGTCGGGTGGAACTAGCCTTGGCGTTCTCGGGAATACGTAATCTAACCGTTTTCACCGCTTTTGTACTACCCTGGTATACGACACGAAATGCAATAGCTTAATCAACAACGTGCCTCGGGTTGACCAGGAGGGCCAGAATCAAACTCTGGATTTCGTTCCTATTTTGCAGGTGAGCCATTTGAGCACTGTTCTCTAGTTCACTTAGGCAAGTGCAGCAGAGTACGACCTACGTAATTGGCACCACATGTGTACTTGAATTCATGAATAATCATCGAACAAGTCAGTAGGTGGAGGAGACGTGAAGTTGAGAAGAAGCATCGAAGTTTAACCGCGTTGAATGTGGATCTTTCCGCTACGGAAGATTTCTGGCTATTAGCCCGGTTACTGAGTTACTCTTTAGAGGGAGTATTAGGAGAAGTTGTTTGGGTTTGACTGTCTCCGTTATTTTCACTTCGGTTCTGTTCAGAATATGGCGTAAGCTGAGCCGATCATGGTAATCGTTTTCATTTAGATTGTTTCTACCAGCATTTGGTTCGCGTTCCCCCGGACATATTTTCCGGGTTCTTGAATCCAAATAAAGAGTGAACTGTATTTTTTGCTGCAGTGGAGCAAAGCTATGAACGTTCATATGCTGTCTACTCGTGGTTGCTTTGTGTTACACGCTTTTTTGAACCCATCGGTTTCGACAAATACACTCATTTGCAAATCAATTTGGTTTTCAGCAACCTTGTGAGTAGTTTCCTTTATGAAAAGACCCATCGGTTCTTTCGGTCAGCAATACGTTCAGAAAGGCATGGTTGTTCATTCCCATTCCATGGTAAACTCGAAACTTGCAGTAGAGTTATTGAATCGATTCAGGACTTAGTCTGAATCACAGTTTTTACGAACAATACAAAATATGTCGTCAATATATCTGTGGTACTGGACAAGTTCCAATATATCTCCCATCAGCTCTTCTTTCCCTAGTTCAACTTAACTTGAGTTGTTAGCCTAGAGACGACCCCATACCCACTCTCTCCCTTTGGCAATAGTATGTACGAGACCGTACATTAAGAGTGGAGCGTAAGAGCAGTTCATTCAGCTTGTCTGTTGGTATGCTGTATGCATCGTCCATAGGCAGGCAATAGTTTCCATCAGAGGGGTATTTGTTCATTCAGACAAGAGCAAACCATTAGGTTTTATACTGTTTTTATACTGTTGAAGCAAAACTCTGTTGTATAAGTTCTTTCAAGTACGTGGTCAGTTCAAGCACAGTCTATTCGATTTGACCACGTTTATTACGTTTGATTCGACCAGAGGTTGTATCACTGTAAAGTGACATTTAATATGTTGACCTTGGTGATTAATTTCGAGGAAATCCTTGCAAGCCATGTTTGTTCTATCATCCCATTCAAAGTTCCATTAAACCATTTGTTTTATTCGGCCTTTGGTCCCGTCTTGTGAGGACCAAAAACTAAGGGTCATTGTCCAGTTAACCGGTGCTCATTGGATATGTTTAGCCATGCGAATATCATGACACCCGAGGTAGGTATCATCCCATGACCTTCTAGACAAAAGTTCAATAATCTACACGTTTCTGGTCAGTATTGCAATTGATTTTCACTGCAGAAGCGGTCCACCTAACCTGGAATCAATTGGTTCTTCGAGTAGTGAATATCCTCGGAGGGAATGTTGTGGTTGCCGTGGGTTGATGTGTGGCTCTGCTTAACATGGTTCCGCAGTGCAACATTGGAACCGGCAGAGCGACTAGCTAGTGATAATGGTATCCAAAAGCCAGAATGGTGGGCACTACTCACCGCTTTGAGAATCACCAGAATTTTCAACGAGGACTATTCCGGTTAATTTGATTTGCCACACGACAAACCCAATGAAGTGAGATTTCCCACTTTGAACCGCTCCCCAAGGTTTTAACCCCATTTTTGTTTTGTTTTTGTTCTTCGACCAGGATCTCGTCGGCACACAATTACTTTCTGAAGCCGAGGAGGTTATCCAATACAAGCTGGTACCTGAGCGGCGCTCAGTTCTAAGAGAAGCCTGGTGTGCTCGTCTGCTTGGCTGTCAATCTGTTGTGGAAGACTGGGGTCAAGTACTTCAGCTCCGCAGCCTTGTCCTGAAACCCCAAGATGATTTGAAGACGTGGCTGCGATTTGCTGGACTGTGCCGTCGCAGTGGTCGTTTCGTAAGTAGGCACGTTTTAAACGTTATCATTATTCCCGGAGGCGGGTTTACCGCGCTCTTTTTTCCATTGTTCATTGTTTGTCAGACTACGTGCAATCTGCAGGGTCTTTTGGATATTCGTCAGATTTCTAGAATCGTACGACTATACTACATCGTTTTTACTGTCTTCCTGGATACATTACTGTGTGAAATCCTTTTTCGCTTCCCAGACATTGGCAAGGGAGTTGTTGCAAAATCTGCTTAGTCATGATCCTGCTCATTCTCCACAAACGGAACCCATTCCTAACGCCGACCCGGCCACCGTCTTTGCCTACACCAAACTTCTCTGGTCCACTGGAGCGCACGAAGAAGCTGTCACTAGACTGTATGTGCTTATCACGCGCGTTTTGGAGCCCATGTTGTCCTCGGAGGCCGTTACACTCAGCAATCCCCGTTCGTTTACCTCAGTGTTGGATGCGAACGAGGTGCTAGACAGCTTCGATCCGAAGACTACAGCCGCACAAGCTGCATTGGAGCGACAAGAGCTACGGGCTCTAATGGCCAAGTGAGTGCTTTACTAGCTATCCATCTCGCCACGTAGTCTCCTTTCTCACACACAAGAGTGCACCCGAGTGAGATTGCGTCAATCGCGTTGATCTTCCTGCACTGCTCACAATCTCGATGGATTGCACTAATATTGGTGGACTGAATGTAAATATCAAGACATAATTTGGAGATTCCGGCCGTGCGGAGTTGAGACAGGTTATGTGAGCCATGGAAACAAATGTTCCTTTTCGGCTTCAATTCATGTATAATCTTGCCTATCTCTGTTCACTCCGCAATGACCACTTATCCATAGTGTTTGGCCGGTCCAGAAAGACTCCTTTGGCGTTGCTTGTAGATTGGGTTCTCACTCTCTTTTTATTGCTTACAATATCGGTTTTATGAGGAGAGGATTACTCAATCACAGAATGAGCAAGTGGTCAAACGCATGAAACAATCGATGAAGCACGAACGAGTCCCCCACTACGTGAATGACCTATGAATGATGCACAACTCCCATAGTGTGTTTGACACATTGAGCTTGACACTAGATATGAAAAATTGAGGATAGTTATAAATGAGAAAGTAAAAAAGCGGGAGAAAATTCTGGAAGAGAGAAGTCCTAGAGAAAAATAAGGAGGAAAATCGTCTCTTTCGGTTACGGGGGACTGCACATTGATATGGGTGACAAGAGAATCATAAGGGTGTTGGACGATTTTACTAGCGGAACATAAGTTCACTGGAGCACTTGCCATGTTGGTAGCTGTAAAATACCAAACGTCCGACTACATTCCAACGGTAAGAGGGGGTTTGCGGAACACAGGTCAGTTAAGAGGGGTCATTAGTACACAACATCTGGTGGACTAGAAGTGAAAGATTCGTATGGGTACCGCCCCCAACAACTACAGCATTCCATAGTCCGGTGAATCTTGGGTTTGTGCAAGAACAGAGGTTGAGAGGTAGATAAATAGGTGCGGTGGGAAAAAAGAAAGCCGAGGTATCTGGAACCCTGGGTAGTAATGTTTCACATGTGGGATCCGATTGGGATGGCTCGAAAAGAAACGACCAGGAAAGGCATTTAGATAACTGAAGGATCGGGTAAGAATCAACACAGTGGAAGTTTGGGGTAGGAACGGCCGAGGGGGAGAAAAATGAGTGAGTTTGCTAGGATTGAATGTAGCTAAATTTAACAAAATCCAGGCTTTAATGTTTGTGGGGTCGGCGTACATGCCGCCTTTCAGACGAATAAGTATTAGCGTTAGAAATCTGGGGAGTCGCATCATCTGCGAATGCATGGTGCGGTCAGAAAGAGAAGAGAGGGGGCCGTTGACAACTTAGAGGGATAATGTGCGAGAAGAAAGAAAACCCTGAAGACTTGTTAGATCCGAGAGGGAGCACCGTCACAAAGTAGATGAATAGAGAAGCTTGTTAGGAAATTTGAAATCTAAATCGCCATGTCATGTTGCATTCCATACACTAGCATTTTGGCAATCAGATAGTCGTTCCATAATGGTTGCACCCATTGATGGAAAAGAGCCGCTAGTAGGTCAACAGAAGAGAGTTGGCGCCTGAACCCATATTTGTGATTGCTCAGAAGGGCGTCGTTCTCCAGGTCACGTACACGTTCAGCCAAGATTAACTTCAGAGCTTTGGACAAAACGGGGATAAAGATGGGACAGTAGTTCTGTTCATATAGGTCATCACCTTTGGCAACAGGGAATAAAAAGAACATTTTCCAGACGGACGGGACTGCACCGGAAGATGGGAAAAAGGACAAAAGCGGGATATAATTGAGACAAGTTTCAGAGCACGGAACAAAATAAGTGAATACCATCTAGACTCGAAAGCTATTAAATGTAAAGAGATAACAGATTTTGGTGAACAGTCTTGTTTGAAAGTAGCTTGGGGTAGCAGGATAGACCACGGCTGTTACTGATATTTACAAGAATAATTGGGCTAATATTTCGCTCTTGGGAGAGCTGGTTCAGGACTCCACTGAAGACGAGAATAGAAAGGCGAAAGGAAGAAGCGAAATTCTGCCTGACCGCTTTTGCAGGATTTCAGAAGTATCGATTTCCGGTAGTTTCATTTGACAACTGATCAATCAGTCTTGCGACTGACAGACGGTGATGGCAATATAAGGACTGCTAGCAGCAGCATAGTCCAGACGAGATGAAGAAGAGGCGGGAAGGGCAGCATTTATACATTCACTCATTCATCCTAATATCATCGAGATAAGGACAATCAAGCCACTGCGAAGCTGAACATTTGCCGGGTTTAGAAATGTGGGGCGTAAACTGGCCCATTCCGTCCATAAGAACAGTTGTGAGATTTTCAGTAGGATCATTGGATATGCAGCGGTCCCAGGTTATGAGCCGAAGTTGCACACCGTCCTGATCAACAGGTGAGTAGCGCCACAAGACACGACGTGATAGGTAGGGCAACGACAACAAGTAATAAGGTTGTGATCGTAATAGCCGATGGATGCAGATGCGTCAACTGAATATGATGAGGGACAGGTTAGGACGAAGCATAGGGTTCATCACTGTCCATTTAGAAAGAGGATCTGGAATCCTGAATCCTGATCTCAAAGGGTTCCACTTCACTACTTGTTGCGTTTGTGTATGCAGTGGGAGTTAGCCAGCCAAGCTTGTGAACATTAAAATCGCCGACGATATAAAGCTCAGTCAGCTTTTTATTGGGAAAACAAATGAGTCGTGCCATTGTCATTGGGTGACTGGTATTCTCTTATTTCGGACGAGCATGATTCTAGACTGAAAATCGTCAAGCGGTGGGAGATAGACAGATGGACAGGTAAACTGATGCGTATAGGCTCAAATTCCACTCTGAAAACGAGAGTCATGGTGCAAGAAGTAACCAAGAAGTTGATGTATGAAGTCATTGGATTTGGGTTTCACTATGGAATAAAACGATTAGGTAGATGATAGCAAGGTACAGTCGACTGAGTTTACATTACCGTTCAAACGTCGACTGTTGCAGAGTGAGGCTCTGACTCTATGAGAACAGTGAGATTTTATTGAATTGCGTATCTTCATGTTTATTTGGTAGATGGGAACTGACGTCCAAGGGACCTTAGAAGCTATACCGTTTCTGTCCGAAAATTGAAGGGGAAATAATAGCAGTTCCTAATCACAATGGCACTGATGCTTTTATGCCCACACAAATAGCTCCTTGAAAAAAAAAACGAATCCACAGCGCCCGTGGAAGTTACTATTATCTATGAGCTGTCGAGTTTTCTCTGCGCTATTTGTGATGGACCATATAAGGACGATTGTTTTGTGTTTTCACCTGTAGGTGTTGCCTGAGGCTCGGATCATGGTATTCCGAGTTATACGCTCGATGTCCTCCCGGAACTTACAGTTCTGATGGATCAGCATCCAATTCAACTCAAGGTTATTCGCCCGGCACAGGGGGACTTCAGGCATCAGTTGCTACCGCTACAAAGTTGTCCAGGAGTCAAACTTCCACGATCCGTGGGCCAGAGACACCTTCGGCTCAACCTTTACGTGCAGCGAGGTCTGGCATACAAATATCCGAGTCGGATCAAGCTCGGAAGGCACCCGGTAATACGGCTACTGGTTCGACAGCGATGGACGGAGGTGGAGTGAATGTACCACAGACATGGGACGAACATCAAGGGTTTGTCATTCTTTGTTACGATGTGGCGACCAATCACGCTCCAGGCAATCGCGCTGCTTGGCATTCGTGGGCCATGGCGAACTACGCTGTCTTTCAACATCTAGATACTCTTAAAGCGCGTATCGAACGTGCTGAAATGGACTTGAATAAAGTGAGCTCATTTCGAACTTACTACCTACAATCGTTCTCTTCTTCCTTTTTTGGAACTCTTCAAAGAACGGACGCCCTGTCGAGACGTCCTTGTACCCATTTATCCCGTATTATCTCGGTTTTCTTTAAGGTCAATAGGCTGACTGCTGCATCACCTCGTTAAGTAGATCATCCTTGGTTCTCCCAAGAATGTTTCCAGATCCGTACAGCTACTTCGGATCACGAAACTATCCCATATTTCGTTAAGATGCACCTGGTCAAAGTTCGAATCACTCACTCACTGCCTACAGCTCGGCTGTGTCTGTTGATTTCACTGAAGTCAGTAATACTGCTTCGGACTGTTGAGGGCACCTAAATACGTTGAGCTAGGTTTCCAGATTACCCAATAAGACGTCATTAATTCATTGAAACCTATTATCTGTGTTTAACATTTGATATTCTCGCCTCAGGCTGGTTCGACGTCCCCGGGATCACATTCATTGTCTAAACCTAACTCACCGGCAGTTACTTCTGTGGGGAACCTGTCTCCGTCGTCTCAGGGCATAGTTGACTTGTGGCACGCAAAGAAAAAACTACAGTTCTGTATGGAATTGCACGCGGCACCGTCTGTTCGTGGATTTGTGAATTCTATCAGCTTGTCGCCATCGGCCAACTTGCAGGTGAGTGTGTGCAATTGGAATATCTTTTCCGTTGGCTTCTGAGACCTAACGAATTTGTATACGACCTTTGCTAACTCAAAAGCCTGCTGCTTGATGCTTACAGACGTTTCCTGCTCCCACTAGCGGCTTTTCTGAATGGATGGGTTTCTGCTTCATGGTTAACCAGCGGTTACCCAAACCACCCGCAACTAAATTAGATGGCAGGAGTTCTTGTTACTTGTGTTGTGTCATTTCTAGATTCCCTTTGTCGTTTTTGGTGACTTTCAGTGCCATTGAGCTTAAATCGGCCGCGTGATTGGTAAGGTTACATTTATTGCGCCTCAGTCAGTTGACTAGGTAATCGCAAGCATCCTCCTTTATTGCTTAGATGTTTCAATTGCGATTGAAAAAGAGACTCTTGTTTGTATAGGTGTAATACACTACTCATAAGATTGCTCTTCGACAGCTCACAACCGGCTTTGTTCTTCTTGGAGCTCATCAGGTAGGTGCAGTCCCCGAGTTTCCGTCAACCTTATGTTCTACTTGAACACGAATTGGACAGATTTCGAAAAATACACTCACTTGCTTATCAATTTGGTTTTGACAGGAGACTCGCCTAGAAGCCAACTGAATCCCTCGTTTATGATTTTTTCAAGCATCTGAATGTCTTGTACGATGTCGCCTCATGTTTAACTTGGCACGATATTCGAGATATCCAGATACATGTTCTTATTTGGTTTTCGGTGTATCCCTGTCAAATTTTGCGCTCTTCATGGACGTACTACTCGTGATGGTATCAGTTACTGTTTATTTTTCTGCCTTAATCTCACAGGACAGCCTACGGCTTATCGATCTCCTGTTCAAGTTCGGCCATTTGGTTGAAATTCGCGAAGTCATACGTGAAGGTCTAGCCAAGATTCGCCTGTCTAATTGGCTTTTAGTGGTACAACAACTCCTGGCCCGTATCGATACACCTCGCGAATACGTGGCCAGCATTATCATTGACATGCTTATTGCCGTTGGGAAAAGCTACCCGCAATCTTTGGTATATTCTCTTGTGTTGGCTTTCAAATCGGGTGGCTCGGATCGTAGACGCTACAATGCCAATCGTATTCTCTACAGCATGGAGGAACATAGTCCGCGCTTGGTATCGGAGGCTTTTCTGGTAAGTTTTCATTGGCTTCGGTGCCTGTTGATTTCAATGCGCAACGGGTTTGGATACCTCCTTAAAGTATAACGCACTCGTAGTCTCCCCATTATGTATATCCTTTTGATCTTTTCATCTGTATCGATAATCAGGGTGTTGTCAGGGATACAGTTAGGGCAGTTTTAATCACAAGATAACTAAATAGGAACCTAGTCCGTCATGTTTTATTATAAGTCCTCTGCAAGCTTGGTTATTCGCCATAATTTGGGTGTTTTATTAGGAAAACCACTTGACCAAATCAGAGATATGGAATCGGACCAATTCGTGGCATCTGCCGTAGGTAACTGTAGTACTCATGTTGGTGCATCCCGGAGGGGCTTCGATAACCTACTCTGGTTGGTGGAAATTCCCATGTTGACTTGATCTCTTTCGAAGAATGTAACCGACAATATCTGTGGAACTCTACCATTGACTTCGTCCCATTGTTCAAAACCTAAAACAATAATAGTGTGCGTGATAAGAGACCACTACATTACAGTGCAGTTGTTCGACTGAATTTGGTTGCTAATTGACAAGCCCATACACAGTTTACGATATTTAGTCAAACCACTTCTGGGTATAACCCTTCTGTCTCCAGCTTCTATTAGAGGATCGTAGTAATGGCGGTTAAGAAACCGCCGTTACGGCCCTAGCCTCAACCATCTTATAATTACTGGCCTATATTGTGTTGGATAACCCACTATATTGCGCACAAAGGATTCTGGTGCTGTTCTGCTTCTGGTTAATATAGCCCGAGCACCCGTAGTATGTTTGATTTAATGTCTGCCGTCAAGCAGTATTAAATAAAGTTGGTGGGTTTGCTGCATGATTCGGTGTGTGCGTCCCATCCGCAAAGTATATAGTGATTCAACTGGTGCAGCCTATTTACTTGGACTTTTGTAGTAAATAGTTGCTGGGAGATGAACTCGCACGCTATAGTGTTTTGCGAAAGTGTCTCTAATGTCAGGACACCATCTTCCCGACCCGTCCTCTTCTATTCAGTAGCAAGCCCTCTGGTGGAGATAAGTTGTGACGCGCTCCCGATGGCATTCGGGTATCTGGGTCTGTTCCCCCTTCCAACTCCACACCCCGGTAAAGACTGTATGCTGCCATCAGGGGATTAACACACGTGCTTTGAACCGTCACGACCGATAATCGGTCCCTACCTTATAACCCAGAGAAGAAAAGCAATCCTTTAGCTGGAACCCACTGTATTGATCGTGTCTCAATGGTTTTACTTTGGTGTTTCATGAGCACGGTCCAATTATTGCTGTTGTGTTCGAAAAACTAAACTGAAACGCAGGTTAAGTTGCACCTTTACAGTAGGGAGGCGGTTCGAGTCCACTGAATTGTCAGTTTGTCTTGTCTACACCTGAACAGCCCATTGGTAGGGTAAAAGCATGCTGTATTGGAAGGACATCACCGCTGAATGATTGTATTTCGTATTCCATCATCAGAATATGAAACCATCATCAATCGGGTCATTTATAAAAACACTAGTATTTCGGAAACGAAGAATTTTTGGGCTATTCGTTTGCAAGCTTAGTCCACTGGAATTGTATCAACTATGAGGCAATCGAAAACCAAAGAGAAGGGTATTATCGATCTGTTAGTTGGGAAAACACTCGCCCTATAGGCTATCGACCATTCTCTGTCAGGTCAGTTTGGCAAACTTATGCGTGACCCAGCTTCAGTTATCAGCTGTTAGGCCTCAAACATTGCCCCTTAAATCAAGTTTGTTCTACTTATCAACAGAAGTATATCATGCGTAAAAACTCTTGTTATTTCTAACTGACTTGCTTTCTAAATGAATCAGTGTTCTACCAGTATATGAAACTTCAATTTTGCTCATGTTCTCTACAGCTGAATGAAGAACTAATACGCCTTTCGATTACTTGGGTTGAGATGTGGTCGGAGGCATTAGAGGACGCCAGTCGCGTTTACTTTGGAGAGAAGGATATTATGAAAATGTTCCGCATTCTCTATCCGTTGCACCTTATGATGGACCGGGGCCATGAGACGGCACATGAATCCGCTTTTCTACAGGAACATGGGAATGATTTGAGAAATTGTCGCTTCTGTTGCGAGACATACGAACGAAATTCCAGCAAAATCGTGTTACAGCAAGCCTGGGAAGGTTACTACACTTTGTATAGACAGGTACGTGAGTGCTTAAACCAGTGGCGTGTTTGTCGGATTTTTAGCTTAATTTCACTCCAGATCGATCACTGTCTGAAAGACCTCTTATGAATACTACCGTCGAACTTCCTTTCACCGACAGTCACATCACCTTTTGATTGCTATTCGGTTCTCCCACTCACTGCCCAAAGACGTGTTCCTGAAAGTTCTATTCATATTCCTATACTTCACCATGACCGTCCACAGCCTAACCGCATATCAAACTAATTTATTTGGAGCACCAAGTATAGGTAAATCTTTTGGTTTTAACTGAATGTCATCCTGAGAGCTTAGTTAGGTTAGCTAGGCATTTCTTCAATTTACTGGAGTGCGCTCTTAAAAATAATCTTTTCAAGCAAAACGGATCGGTTTTGTTTTCCCTAGGACAACTCTCTCTCTCACTGACCAAAGGAGGTATGATCATAGGACGTAGTGTATTCCATAAAATCGGACTACGTGTAACTGTTGCATGCGTGTTCATTCGCAACCAACTGCGTGACTGTTTCGGTCTGGTGTGAGTCACTACCAACTTGACAACGATTTCGTGCGGCCATCAAGACAGGTTAGAAAAACACCAAAGATGACGAGTTTTGAACAGTACCTACGGGTTACCAGGCCTTGTTTTGATCGACAGTTCCGAAACTGCGAAAATCTGTCTAAATCTCAGCGAGGCAGTTCAGGTTATCCTCTGTACCCAAGCGTCCAATCTACGATTTAGACATGATTGCCTTAATCTGATGCGATGATGGTGCTTACTGGATCATATCCTCTCAAAAGCTTGTTGAACTCACATTGAAAAATGAAGTCGTGCTTTGCACCTGTTTCTCCCTTAAAGATCAGATTCCGGACAGATTTTATATACCTCTCTACTGCTGGGAGATAACTTACTTGTTGCATGATTATACCTGTTTAAGATAATAGACTGAAGCGTATCTCCATTGATATTACATTGCGAATGTCATCGGCTTTTTTTTTGTCTCGTTCGTTTAGTTCACCAAACAAATGAACAACATGCCTACTCTTGAGCTTGTGGTAGCCTCACCTCGCTTGCACGAATACAGAAAAGATTGGGAGCTAGCAGTTCCCGGAAGCTATGAACCCAACCGACCTTTGGTTCGAATTGCTGGCATCAAAAATTGTCTTACCCTGATGACATCGAAGCAGCATCCACGGAAATTGACCGTATTGGGTGAGCCATTGTTGCGATATTTTAAAGTTCCGCGGTATCCAAATCACACTTGTTTCGTCATGTTCCTTCGTTAACTTTCTACACCGGTTGCGCTGCGCTTTTCAGTGTGGTTATTTCTGTCTTCATGTATGCTTCCTTAGTTGGGACATTCCAGTTATACTGTCTTGAGCGTTTTACGACATTCTCCCACATTGATTCCAAGTAAAACTAAAGTCGTTCACCTTTTTTCGGCTAGTACATCCCATGCTGTCTGTCAAAAGTCCGAGGGTGGAAATTCTATTACCGACTGCTGACAGTATCAATCGAGCCGCTCACTTAGGCTGTACGGATATTTGAAGCAAGACTACTCCGTATTTTTGTCGTATCCGGCGAGGGCTTAAGTTGGAGCATAGGTGACTGGAAATAGTGATATTTTGTGAAGTAGTCGTCGTTGGTGATAATGGACTTAGATAAGTCCAACAGAACTAGGCTTGGGTTGTGAGTGCGCTTTCAATCACTCCTGTTCAGTGATAAAACGCTAGTATGATCACAACATGCGGTCTGCGCAATGAGTTGACCGTTTTGTTGGTAGTCTTATGACGATGGACCAACCTAGGTGGTTCAGCATACTGTCATCGGAAAATTCTGGTTTATCGTTTATTAACTTGAACACCGGGTATTAGACACGCTCACCAAAAGCTAATTGGGCCGTTCTTCCTGACTGGTCTTCATCCAGGGAAGCTTCTGTACAGGGGAGGGATTCTGTAGATAATCAGGTAAATTTATATTGTCCCTTGCCGAAAAGCGGGCACCAATCCGCAGCTTTTTTCCTTATTTTGGAATTATCCTTTCACATTTCACATATCCCACTGGTACATGATTGTTAGTTAGTGAGTTTTTCCCGAGCCAGCTTATGCTAACCCATGCGTCATGTACTAGGCAGCTGTGATGAGATTTTGATACACTGTCTTCGGGTGTGAGCTGGTCGAGCCGCCCATGAGCCGAATGTAGCCCAACTCCCGTTCAGAATGTTACGCGTATAAATCGACTGTATGGAGAAGCCACACGGCGCTTTCCGACGTTTCAGCGCGGTTGAAGTTGGACCTGTTGCTACGTGGTTGGCCATCTTCGACGAAGCGCTTGTGAAAGCTATTCGTGTCTTGAAAATGTCCTCCTTAAACATTATAGCTCAGATGATATCGATTATCTCTCAGTACAGGGATCAATGAGCTCGTTCTGTAGTCGATATTTGTTTCTGAATATGCCTGAATCTACACTGGCATCAGCGGTCTCTTTGAAATGAGAAGGTCGAAAATCGGGTCCATGCAGTCTACCGATCATCATCCGAATCACTTTGGTATTTTTTGAGGCGAGAAATGCCGTGTGATCACAATTGAGTCGAAATGTATACTTTCTGACCTTTGATGAAACACCTATTCGGAAACTTATCTCAATGTTCGAATTTTTCCGTGCAAGAGAATTCAGAAGCTCTTAAGTGTTTTTCTATTGGATTTGTTTTGTGTGCATGTGAAACAACACTCCTTGCATCGGCTTCTTCCATTCTCAGGATCGGATGGCCATCAGTACGTTTTTCTTCTAAAAGGTCACGAGGATACACGCCAAGACGAACGGGTGATGCAATTCTTCGGGCTTGTCAACACGCTGCTTATGAACAATTCTGAAACGCTGAGGCGCAACTTAACGTCAGTTTGTATACGCTTCGTCCTCTTTCATTATTCGTTTGGATTGCATTACTCTCGGCACGAGTCACCAGGCAATAGTAATCGCCACTCGTATTTTACAGTTTGGAAGTTTGCAACTGCACTTCAATCTATCCAGACAAGCACTATCCAATTTGATTGACAGTTTACTTTGGACTCCACGAGGATCGTCATTCTTATTTTAGTTACAGGACCGCTGGAGCTGCGACTGGGCCAGCCATGCAACCTGAAAAGGGGTTGGTTGACTTCGTTTCTCATCATTCATCTACCGATGAATGAACTGAACTGAACTACTGTATCGGCCGATCTGTAACGAACACGTGTTCATCACATTTATCACAAGTTTTTCTGACAGTTTGCTGATGCTTTTTTCTTCTGACCGCTGTTTTCGTTGTGAATAATTGTTAGACGAGTGGAGTTGTATTTACTGTAGAGGTCTGCACAATTGTTTCTTACTATTTTAACGGTGATGCTACTGATGGGAGGACATTCGAGTAGTAGTCCTCCCGTTAATCCGCTTTGCGTCTCTTGAAAAGTGAGATCTATTACGGAGTTTGTGTAGTCGCTTTATAGCATTTGCTTGGATTTGAACAACAGTCAATGAATATCCAGGAAAGCTCAAGAAGACGCTTTCAAGGAGAATATGGATATCCAGTTTTTGTAAACAGGATGCGTATGAGAGTTTTGCTTTCCTGTCTACTAGTCTGTAACTGTTCAGTTGGTATCTTCTAACGAATAACTCCGCAGCGAAGGCCTTCTTCCTTTCACTATGACCTGTGCTACAATGTTTTCGAGAACCGGCGTGTTGCATGGGACTGATGTGTTTTTTCCACTAGCCTAAGTAAATTGATGTGGGCTCTACTGAGTTTTTACGGCGGGTTACTTGGATTTTGAGCTCCTCGAATAGGGCACCTTGTTTTCGCAACAAGGTTCAACCCTGTAACATACTGAATTTCTCTGCCTTCTGATACTTGTCCAGCATTCAACGGATGTCTGTAATACCACTGTCAACCAATACGGGCCTTATTGGTTGGGTTCCGAACAGCGACACTCTGCACAGCCTCATTCGTGACTATCGTGAAAAAACACAGACCATATTGAACAAAGAAAACCGAGAAATGATTCGACTGGCCCGTGACTTCGATCGGCTCAATGTGATACAAAAAACGGAGATATTTGAAGCTGGACTCCGTGACTCTTCTGGAAGGGACCTGGCCAATATCCTATGGTTAAAGAGTCACAGTTCTGAGGTAAAGTATATCCTGTCGGTTCATTCTCATTGGGCTACTGTGTGTCATTTTTATGCAACCTGGGCGTGACCTCCGCATAGGATAAATAAATTTATTAAGTCCTGTCTGTGTGACAGCATGTTGTCATCCCAAAATCACTAAACATTATTAGTCGCAGAACAGATAGGCATTTAACAAAACAACCGGGTCTAAAAGGCTGTCTGAAAGCAGGTATTGGCAGTCTGAGGCTCAATGACGTAACTGGTTAAGAACGGAATAATGGCGTGGGTCTGCTCACGTAACCAATGTTTCAATTGGCTCTTGGAATATTTCTGTTCAAAAGTGATATTTGAACTTGGCAGCCTATTGTAAGCTATCTGTTGGACGTGAACTTCACTTCCTCATTGAAGAAGCACATGTCGTAGTGATGGTATATTTACCGATTAGTTGCAATCAGTGGCTGACAGATCGAAGGCTGCACTAACTACCTGGTCTTATGATTGTCTTTCCTACCTAGCCAACTATGCTATAAAGCAGTCATGGCAGTTATTTGTGAGTGAACTGGTACAACTGGTCACACTCTTAGATGATAGGCCAAAACAGCAACTAAATGTCGAAATCTGAGTTCTCAATGTAAACGGACACAATGTGTCGATGTAAGTTTAGTTTTTTTTCAATTCATGCCATGATATAGAGATTCAGTTACCTGCTGAACGCTTTCCATATAAGTGTACCCTTTTATTCTGTCATGTTACAACCAACCAAGCTACAGGTATTACTGTTTTTTTATTTTATTTGTTGACTATTTTCTTTTTCAGGCCTGGTTTGAACGCAGAACGAACTTTGTCCGATCGATGGCTACAATGTCCATGGTGGGATACATCCTCGGTCTTGGAGATCGGTATGTGATACTTTTACTCATAATCCCTACTTAAAGCAACCACGTTGAAGCTTGAAGATAGATTGTTTTGCGGTCGTCCTTCTGTTTTCCCGTAGCGTGTGATCTTTGTATGCGGCTTGTCCAAATGATACCCGTTCAACCTTGTTTTTTTAGCTTAATGACTGTGCCACTTAATGTGATCACTTCACCCTACCAGGAACTCTGGCCTATGTCATATTACCGAGCAGGATGTGCCGTAACAATGGGCCCAAAGTCCTCAGATTTATCCTTTGCCTGCGTACAGAGTTGGAAGTGTCATTTGGGTTAATTCAAGTAACTAAGCTGGGGAGATATGTGTAATCCCATAGGTCCCCGAATGTTAGCTAAGACACTGCCGCAACCACTTTGTCGTCTTGCTGGCAAAAGAAAAACTGAGTGAATTAGCTACTAGGTAGTGGGTTGCGACCCGTTTCTGCAAGGGAATCTACCATTCGTCTTCGTGTTTAGTTGTGTGCGTTGCATATGAAAGAATGACAAGGTTTTACCCAGTGTTTTCCCCTAATCCCACTTAAATTGTTATGGTTGCTCACATTCATCCTGTTATGTATCTCTGTGACTACGTGCTCTCACCGGAGTGCCTAACCTTTTGGTCTTTTCACAGACATCCGTCCAATATTATGTTATCACGTGAAACAGGGAAGGTTGTACACATCGATTTCGGCGATTGCTTTGAAGTGGCGATGATGCGTGAGAAATTCCCCGAGAAAGTCCCTTTCCGTTTGACGCGCATGATAATTACAGCTATGGAAGTAAGTTGCCAAGGGAACGCGCTGTTGTATGAACACTACTGGTTAGTTATTCTGCTGGGAGCCCTTGTTCAGTTATCATCGCCTTTCTTTCAGTTGTTTTTCACACCTAACTGTCATGCGGCGGCTCATTGGTGTATTGCGTTTTGTATTTAGGTCATTGGAATTGATGGTGTATACAGACAAACTTGTGAGATGGTAATGTCTCTAATGCGAAATGATCGAGAGAGCCTTCTTGCTGTTCTCGAAGCTTTCATTCACGATCCACTTCTGCAGTGGGTTATTCTTGAAAACCGCAAAGACTTTAATCAAATGGATAACAAACTCGACGATGGAGCTTCGATGGCTGGAACTATTGGAGGTCAGCCGACCACGAATGAAGTCATGGCACCGGGTCAGCCGATGATGAATGGAGGCGCCAATATGATGGGGGCTAATCAACAACCGAAGGGCCATCCGAAACAACCTGAGCATCCATACCGTCAACATCAAGTAAGTAGAGTGCTTTTACAACCCCGAAACTTAGTGCGCATTCTGGTCTTTACTTGAGAATGCCCTTACGCCTTGTCCAAGCCTTTCTATTATGCAATATCAGCTGCCGTGATACGGTTTCACCTTTTTTATTATGCATGAGGAGCTCGAGATGGCTCGGTGCTTAGCTCAAATTTACTGACCAGAAGATCCGTGGTTCGTATCCAACCTCTGCGCCTTGGTTGTTTCTGTCTATACTTGGGCACCGCGGAACTATCTCAGCCCCGGTGTCCCCTTCGGGTGGCATGGCAGCTAGGCACAGGAAGGGTGTTGCAGCTGAATATCTATTTTTATTATGTGTAAGCGAATCGACATGGGGTTTGTCGGCTCCACTTGCTTATCAGTGCTTATGATCACTTTCCTCGCTCTCCAACTTTTACTTTATCACTTTGTCTCAAATTGGCAGGTCTCTTAGACAAGTGTACTGGTAGTTTACGAGTTCACAATGTACAGAACAGATGTCTTATCGGCTTCTCCAATGAGCTTCCTGATTCCCCGTTAGAACCGTTATCCTAGACCACTTGGCTCGTGTGACAATTTAACTCTCACATTCTTTTTTTCCTCATATCAGACTGTGGATCTCCTACTAACCTGCTGACATTTAATTTACAGACCACAACAGCTCGTCGACCGGCAGATCGTACTGGAGGCCTAGCCCCACCGAACGCGCAGCATCATGGTTATGAGTATCAAGCGTACCACCAGCAGCAAAACCACCTGCCGCATCCTCCGACCCGGCGGTCAACATCACCCAGACGTGTCTTCACCAATCCAAATCATCCTGACAGTGTATCCTTGCGCGATCCCCATCGGATCAACCATTGGCGACATCATCTTTGCAATGGACCGTGGTTTGGATGTTATGAAACAGGTTTGTTATTCATGCAACAATATTGTGCACAGCCAGAATCATCTTTACCTTTACTTGTCTCCGGTCGACCAAAAGCCTCTCTTAACACACGCGAGGCAGATATACCCTAGTAGCGTTCAGATTTGTGGGAACAACCATTGGTTGTCCTAATAGGAAGATGACATTACAAGTTTCAACATAAGATGCTTATACCAAACGATTTGCCATGTTTGTAAAGGACACTATGCTGGAAACCTAGTTCGAGCGCTCGGGGATTTCATCACTTGTCATTTAGTGTGCCTGACTGTTCAGGGTGTCAGTAAGAAAAAACTATTCCCTCTGCTAATCTGGTGCGAAAGGCTCTACCGATGCATGTTGCTTGTGTCACCCTCTGAGTCAAATGCTCACTGACGCTTTTGTTTATGTTCTATAGCAAGACGCCTGCGCAAACAAACAGAAGCTGGACAGGTCGTGGAGCGCCAAGGTGAGTTGAAACTGTTGTAAACTGTCTTTTGTCGTATGGCACAGGGTCGGCTACATTTTCCTGTAGATATGACAGGTTTCAACGACTGACCTTGCTAACTAGCATCCACCTGCTTCATCACCACTCCTATTAAGAAGTGTTTGTATTTATCGGTCTGATTTACAGGTGGGGAAGCGTTTAATATTCGTAAACGACTAAGCACCGGCGCATTGTCACCTGCAGATGATTTCTGCTGCGGTGAAGTGTCGTTTCTAGTAGCGGGTTGTAATTAGGGCCCAGCGACAGATCTGTATGATTGCCCTGCTGCCTCACCAGAGTAAGCAGCCCTCCAGGAGATTAATTTAGCGCCGAACTGTGACAGCAACGGAGGTTTCTGTATTTTCTGTTGATCTTATGGAGAATATACCCAACACACCACACTATGAATGGCGAAAGTTGGTTATTTTTCCAGTTCGTATGCATCACTGGTTGGCTGAACGTGTCTCGCAACCGGGAGCATCACATTCATCTCGTCAACGTAACAAGTTCCGAGTGTCAGGCAAAGACTACTCATCAGCACCTGGACCATAGTCCGAATGAGTCAACAAGTTGACACCTGAACGTCCCTTCCAATGACATGAAGGTTGCTGATCCTTATCCATATAAATATGCCTTCAACGTATATGCGCAATTCACGCACTTACGCCGTCGTTCCTTAGTCAGAGTGCAAATTCTTTGGGGAATAACTCTTTTCTAATTACTGTGTAACACCCTTTTCAATTCCAAAGGTCTGCAAGGCTTTATATTCTCCGCTAAACCATTGAACGAAGAGGATGCCTACAATGAGACAGAAGGTAGGTTTGTGTACGGTGTGCTCGCGTAAGTGAAATGCCGTCAGCCTCTGATGGCTGTTTTTATGTCTGCCTGGACGCGGTACTGGTTAGAGAGTCTCACAAGCCTGTCTTTAATGTTAACGTATCGTTCTCACCTCTCACTCTAGCTTCTCCAATAACACTAGAAAATGCGAAAGCCCGTGCAGTAGTGGATAAGATACGCCAAAAGCTGAATGGAACAGAGTGTGAACAGCCAATGAATGTACCGAACCAAGTGGATTATTTGATTCGGGAAGCCACATCTAATCAGAACCTATGCCAGATGTATATTGGATGGTAAGTCAGTGACCCTTTTCGCTACCCCCTACCCTGTTTACATTTAGGACACCTTTAGTTGGTTTAAGTCCTTCCGAGAAAGCCTACTGTTGGGGTGGTATCTTGTCCCGTCGGTAATTCGGCGCAGATGAACTTAACGCGGTTTGTTAGGCGTCGCTTTTCGTTCAATATTTTATTGAACTGGTTATCAACACGCAAGCATCATTTTATGAATACTGTTTATGGAAGCCGCGCTGTTGCTACACACTATTTGGAATTGATTTTTGGTGGGCTCATCGATCTAAATTTCGGATCACCGATGTGTACGTATGCAGTCTCTGCACACAGGTATAGCGTAACATCACAGGGTAAAGGCACATTTACATCCTCACTTTAGTAGGGTTGGAATGATTGTAATACGATGGAACACGGTTGGTTTGGTCTTCACATTTTCTCGGACTCTTGATGAGGACGATGTCGAACGGTTGTTATTCGCGGTATTAGGTCCGGCCAGTAATCCTTGGGCAGTCACCAAGCGTATTATACGACTTGGATAGACGTGAACTTTTCTGGGACCCTCCTGGCCTGCCACTGTTGCACGTCAGTCCAAGACCTGCTTCCGTAGTAGCAGTAGTGCATGTCAACCCACTAGTGCTTTTTCTCGCACACTAACATCCAGTGAACCCAACCTCAAAATATCCGTAAACTCGTCGCCGGCACTTTGTTGCTCTCCTTGGTCCAAAATTGTCGTAAGTATCGACATACAAACCGAGTTGGTATGTCGCCTTATCCATTGAGAGCTCTGCAGTAATCATCAGTGATTTGATCGCCTCAGCGTGCCTCACATCCAAACGTATTGGGGCATCATGACACCAGCATGAACTTTCATCATGTTAGCGGTCGTTGGTGAAGCGCACTCGGCGTACAGCCGAAGCACGCCTAATTTCTGATGTCATCTCGCTAACATAAGTCATGATACCCAGGAAGGTAGTCTTTACTAGTTCTGGTCTAATCTGTCGCTTATCCGGTTTGCCTGACAACTAAATGTTTCTATTTTCAGTGAGATCGATACCAGTTGCAGAGTTCTTAGCCAGAGAAACAACATTCATTTAGCCAACCATAGACTGAGAATAAGCCCGCTAAGGCTGAAGTACGTTAGCTACATCACTTTCAATTGGCCAGACTATCGGTAGGTTCCAATCGAGGTATATCATACTAACAACTCGGCCTAGTCATGTATTTCTTCCATGAACTAGCGCCTCAATGTTTGCTTCACCTGTGTTTCACGCTTACATTTTTATCTTTCAGGTGCGCCTTTTGGTAAAACCGGAGCCGGCATGCCCAGCACACAGATCATAGCCTATTGATTCACGAATTTGTTTGATCAGTCTTATTTTGTGAAGTACGCGCCACTACAACCAAGCTTTGCCAAACTCTGCATGGTGACTTGTAAATTTTTCTTATCCCGGTTTACATGCCTCTTCGCTTATCAGTTTGTTATTTTAGTAATATACGGTAAACAAAACCGTATCCTGAACTCTTTGATGTTCTCGGGGTGTTAGTTGATCCTTGGATCAGTTTGCAAGAGCACGATATTTCCACATTACCTCGACATGATGAGCTCGTTGCTCTGAGAGATCGAAAACGCCTCCACCGTCCAAAACCGGATGTAACTCTAACTGGATTTGCCGGGACCATAGGAAGCTGATTGCTGATATCTTAACGACCTGCACAACACCATTTACGAATACCGCTCTCACAGTACCGACTTTTGAGTTCGCCGTAGAGGTGTACAACCGATTTTAGGATTATAATAATCGCTCAGCCGTAACACCCTTTTGAGGCCTAGCTGCCGTGTCACCCGGGGGCACGGGGATGAGATACTGCCAGGTCGCCCAGCCCAAGGCAGGAGCAATCGCGAACAGATATTGTGCTCGAACCGCAAACCTTCCGGTCAGTAAGTTCATGCCTTAGCCACTGAGCTCTCTCAAGCTCAGTATATGGTCGATTGTATACTGTGTAGAAGTTGTCCTCAACTCCTAGCATGGTTGGCTACCTATCACACTGCCCATCTGCGAGAGCAGAGAGCGTTGTTGAAAACCCTATAGATTTCTTTCCTAGGTCAATACAAATTATGCTTGAACAAACAGGTCTGTGCTTCCAAGGCTGTAACCAGCACCAATGAATTCCCGCTTCCCGACATAATGCTACCCTCACTGAGTGCTACCCGTAAACAATACTCGAATTTCCATACAATCATCTTCCTATTACCTCTACGATTCGAATTCTTATATCTGCGCGGAACCATTTTTCAGTACCAGGGGAGACGAAAACACGCAACAAGTAGTATGAAGTTGTCATTAACCAAAAATTTGAATGATAGTGTCTCGGAAACAAGCAAAATCACCACATAGAGATAAATACATTTACTCCACAGTCGCTCCTAATTTCTTCGCAATTAAAAATGCATACATATGTGCGGTCGCGGCACGAAAAGATTGCAGTCAAACAGTTGACTTCGGACAATGTGTTTGATAAGCACACCTCAACGTTTTGGATTGTTTGCACGCCGGTTGTAGAACCAAATCCGAAGGGTGCCTACGTCTTGACCAAACCTAGTCGCCAGTTTGTCCAATTCTGCGATAGGTGGATAACGATGCTGGAATAAGACGGCAAACAGAGAAGCTTGTAAGCACAAAGTAGACCACGTTACCGGACTATGGAACTACAATGGTGCATATGAATAGCGCCTGACGTAAAAGCGCTCGTCAAGCAGAAGTTCCGTTTCCTGGATCTTACGTTATACATACATATCAATGTATGGCTAAGTGGCCGTTCAGAATAAGAAGCACATCTTAGACGGAACATTACTTATAAGGTTGCTGAAAGCCCTCCAAGAACGCACAGAAAAATGTTACCAATGTCCGACCATTAGAAAATTTGTCCTGTGTGAGGGTAACCGTATCACTTTCATAATCGTGATTTCTCCGGCCGAACACCGGAGGTTATTACGGCCATATTATTAACACTATTTTACCGTCTCGACACGGGCGCGTGGTTCGGAGAACCGCCTATTAGGCCACAGCCAGGTATCGGGATGGCGCACCAAGTTAAATTGACTGACGCTGAAGTGTCGACGAAAAATCGTGCGGCTATTTCACCCTTTTAGGTTACCAGTTACTCCACAGCTCGCTGGATATCACTAAAAATCTAGCTGTACTGCTCGTGCTATCCTTTATGACAAGAGTGTAAGGGTAGTAAGAAGTTTCCTTCGGGCGACCAGCGTGTCCATATTTGTGGAAGCAGTGATGCTGCCTTGTTCCGAAGAACGACGGGTTGGAAAACGTCGGCCCTAAAAACTTCACACTATGATAACCCAACGGTAGGCTTACCCAATACGTAAGAGACGCATACAGCCAAGCGGGTCAGAGTGGTGAGTCATTGGCTCCGGGGAGGGTTTCCCAAGAAAACCCTAACAAGCACTGTCTTGCAGTTCAGAATTTTGACTCAGAGACTAGTGGAAGGGTCCCCGAACAAAACGCTACATTATCCCACTGTCCTGTGGGTCAGACCTTTCAGTCAAAAGCTCAAGGTGTGGTACCTTAACCCAACTTCCTTCGGTCTATGTAACCGAGAAGTACCATTTGTTCTTATAGCTGTTCGTTCACTGACTCTTCCCCACACGTCCCTCACTCAAATCATTCTGATACATTTGGTCATCAACCACCTAACCGCTGCTCTGTATCCAGTAAAATAAGACAAACGCCCTATTAAATCCAAAGGATCTAATCCACAGTGTTGCCTTCAACTTCCATACACTGTGTCAAACTAGGCAACAGGTAGCCCTTGCACAGACTTTATTCTGTTCCGATCGACGTGTTGTCTCTCCAGTTTGGTCACACACCTGCTCCAGACGAACCCAGACTTCACTCTTCAGGTGTCTGGTGGTTATGATAAAATGGTTCGTGATGTCCGTAGTGCGGGAGTGGCTCCTAGCCCCAGGGCGAAGTGCTCTTTGCTGGACCATATTCCCTTAAATAGTCGTCTTTCCGATCTTAGGTTGACTGGTTCGGTGAAGACCAATGCATGACGACGTGGTAAACGGATTTTGTCGTGACATGCTCCGACAGGCGGCGGCTCTGAGGCTGAAAAAGACAGCTTCCATCGAGATTGGTTCAGCTAACTTCAGTCAGCGGGGCGAGATGGACTAAGCGGTTAGAGCGCGAATTTACTGACCGGAAGGTCCGTGGTTTGAATCCGATCTCTGCCACTCGACTTCCCTCTAGTCTTGGGCAACCTGGCAGTATCCTAGTCGGGTGGGCAACTGCTGCCTCCCTGGATGGGGACCCAAATACTCATATCATCGACGGTTAATGACGCTGGCAGAAATGTCCCATTTGTGCAGCCAGTGGCGCTCGTGAATCATATCTATCACCTCCAGTGCGTAGATATCCTATTCCCATTACAGATACCGTGATTCGGGCAGGTAATATGAATGTCCATATCGGGCAACTAAGTCGTGAAGAGACTCATCTCGGCAATCGACTCGGGGCTGATGCTCACCAAACCGATAATGTGGATCGACTCCTTCAGTTATATGCTAAATACGTGCTTCCAGCCAGTACAAACCCTCACACCGTGTTACCTGGAGGCTAACAACTGCAAATCAGACCGTATGGCACTTAGCTACAGGTGGAAAGCTTCGATACAAGTTTGCCGTCCATTTGGTACAACAACACTTGGCTCAGATCACGGCATTGTGCAAGTACGCGCATCTGTTTGCTTTACCACACCTAACTTCACATGCAGTTGTCAGGCAAGAGTGTCAACTGTCACCAATTCTATTTCTATGTGCTGCTCGAGTCTTCACCTGGCTCTAACACCTCGTGGATCGAAATACTACCGGGGACGTTCACTCACAGAAGTTGATTACGCCGATGGCATTGCTCTTTTTGTATCAAACCCTTAGAAATGCGAGATCCTATAAATTATTCTGCTCAACACTTCGGTATGCGCTTCGCATCTGTAAAGTGCTGTTGTAAGATTGGGTGGAATCAAACCCTAAACTCATGCCCTCAAGAGAAGCGATCGATATGGTGGATAAGTTCGTTTACCTTGGCGACTGCATAATTTCCGGCTAACTGGTGAGAGCATAAATTATTTACCGAAATTAGAAGGCCAGGGCACGGTTTGCGAACCTAAGACATTTGAGGGTCCGATGTGACATCAGCTTGACTTTCAAAGGTAGAATGCGCAATGCCACGACCCGATATGTCCTACTTAATGGATCGGAGAAGTGGCGTTCGGAAGATCTTCCAGGGTACCCGCCATGTGACTGTTCATCGGTGTCTCTGAAGCATTGCGCAGGTGTGGTAGGAACCTCAGAACAACAACGCTATAGTACGCTACATGGATTTCGAGAAGGGTCACTCTTCTTCGATAGATCAGCCGATCACACTTCACAGATTACGCTGGTCAGGCCACGTAACTCATATGCCATTAGCATCGTAGAGCCCTCTTCCCTCAGCGTTTCATCAGATGGAGACGTCGCCTGCAGTGCTCAGCTCTCATGCCCTTATTTTTTTTATCCTCGGTGCATGAAACTATCACAGCTACAAACTTAGCTGAAGAAATGTGCAGCATATCAGCATCGTTATCCACAACAGGACATGAGTGTTCAACACCGATGCTTCGCTGCCATGATTTATTTGATTTATCATTTTTATTGTGAGTTATTTGGAAGCCTTGTTGTGAAGAAAAGAATAAAGGTGGACGGGGAAAGGACTTGGTGCTAGTTTAGTACATTCATTCCGATACTCATTCAGACAATCTGGGTAGAAACTGACAACAAGAACGCCACTGACATCGGATGACAGTCATATCTTGCAGCGTCTCCAACGGAGCGTAGTGGGTATCAATTGTTTCCCATCCTGGAAGCACCGACAGCATCCAACCGTTTCGTAATGTCCTTCATACCCCTCTGCCAGGTCAAGGGTTAGCCACCTCTCTGCTTCCGCAACTCTGAGTTGGGCACGGAAAACAGTACTCTCTTCGGCAAACGGTGGTTCGGCATGCGCAACACATGTCTCAACCAACGCAGCTTCTGGTGCTGGACCCATTCTTCCATAAAAGCACCTGTTGTACAACCGAAAACTCGCTTTCTGAGTGCCTCGTTATTGTATCGCCGACACCAACCCACACGAGCTATGGTTCTGAGACAACGGTTGTGGGACATGTGAAGACGTCTCAGTTCCATTGCTCGAACAGATCAAGCGTCACGGGCATAAAACAAAACAGCCCGCACTGTAGCTTGATACACACGTCCCCTGAGATTCAGGAATACACCATTTTGACGCCATAAGTGTCTCAAATTGACAAACGTACCCCGGGCCATGCAGATTCGTGCATCGGCCTCATCTGTCACAGTACAATCAGAACTAATACAGCTGCCAAGGTACGTGAAACGCTCCACAATTTCCAGTGTCTCTCCCTGGAATGTAAGTGGTGGATTTAGCGACTGCATGTCCAATATCACCTTACACCTTGTGGGTGCAAAGTGCATACCAAAGGATGGAATGACTTTGGTGATCTCATCCAAATACACTTGCGCCTTCTCATCTTCGAAAATGAGAACGACATCGTCTACATATTTCAGGCCGACAAGGTTTTCGTCACAGGCTGTTTGAACACCAGGGTTTTTAGGAAGAGCTTCCAGCGTTCGTCTCATGATTTCATCGATCTCGAAGTTAAACGGGAATGAAGAGAATGAGCATCGATGAAGGACACCGCTGTGCTTTCGGAGAACTCACCGTACACTGTCGCACGCCTGAAAGTCTGAGAATACAAGGAGTTTATTATGTGTACGAACTTCCGGGGCATTCCTTGGTGGGCAAGCGAGCCAAGAATAACGGACCGGTCAACCAGATCCAATGCACCTTGGAAATCCAGGAGTACTAGAATTGTGGGTAGCTTATACGTGACGCACCTGACCCGTACCGGGTCGGAATCCCGCTTGCTACTTTCGAGTCAGTGGTCGACGAGCCACCGTAAGGCGACGAAGCACCAGTGACGCAAACAGTCTCGTTACCGGGGTCAAGCTGATCTCCCTATGGATGATGGACAAAGTGGCACTATCACCAATTCTCCCTGGTTATCTGGAACAGACTCCTTTTCCCAAATGCATGCAATCAGACCAGACAAGCACTGACTGAACAATGCGGGTGGGAGATCATCTGGACCAGGAGCCCGGTGGCGCTTGAGAGAACATACGCAGACGTAAACCTCTGAGGCCGTAGGTGGTTCCACGTTCACTGTCCACGGTTCTACTTCACCTGTGGGCTCTAGATGAGTGCCGGCTGGTGGCCAAGACATTTGTTGTTCAAAGTATTCAGCCCACCGGT
>NW_008751973.1:24909-39846 GCF_000715545.1 Opisthorchis viverrini | reverse complement strand
TGGTCGATTTGAGTTTGTGGCCGGCCTGTTGTTGGAGGACACCAAGTGGCCAGACGACTTCGGCTATTTCGGAAGTTCGTACTGCATAAAAACAGCCTGCGATCAGCACACAGCTGAAGCAATCGTTCCCCATTGTCCGTACGTACCGAGTCCAGTCCATGTCGACCTCCCAATTGAGTCTCAGATACACTAAGCTTGCCCACTCGAGCATTCATATCTCCGGCAACCACCACGATGTCTGAGCTTCTAGCTCGCCGCAGCAGGGGATTTGGAGCGTCGTAAAACCTGTCTGACGGCGTCGGAGCTAGTCAGGTGGGACATAAGCAGCAAGACAGATAGACATCAATCAACAGACGTTGCCAGACGAAACGCAAAGAGATGACTATCAACAGGTACCCAGTCAATTAAGGATACTTTAGCCCGATGACTTGGGACGATACCAACCCCTGCACATCGCGCCGCAGTAGCTTCTGGATCACCAGAGATACGTATCTGGAAGCGAGTGGAGACTGACGGAGCGGTTAGCTCAGTCACTGTGCTTGTATCTTGAATCCTTGTTTCAGAGACACAGCACACATCAAAACCAAGCGAGTCCAGTGTGAGAGCAACAGCAGCTTGTTGAACTGCTCGCTTCAGAGTGCGGACATTGAAGGCGGCCAGATAGACTGGGCGTCGAGGCTTGAAGATGGATTTCGAGATACCTGAGGATGTCGGCGCCAAGTGATGAGCAGACGTTGCACGCAAATAGGATGCAAGACGAATCCTCAGCCCTAAACGCCGGGTCTGTAAGGAAAGGGTTATTAATGGGGTAGGGAGAGGGGGAAGAGAAGGTATTTGAAAGAAAAAGAAGGGAGGCATCAGCAGTAGCCCGTTTTAGCTTACCGCCCTGCTGTATGCACCGAGTAAAACAACCCAGCTGATGGTACCACGCGATGTGGCGTGAGTTCATTATTAGACGTAGGTATCGTGGTTGTGCGTGTCAAGGCGCCCACATCTACACAGGAGGACGATTGGGGTCCTCAACAAAAGCCTTTGGGTCAAAAGCCTAACCGCAAGGCAGGCAAGAAATGCAAATGCATTACTGTTTCTAGGAACAAGTCGCCACATGTTTTAACCCCTAATCTCGAGGACCAGGAGACTGTTTGCCAGACATTTAACCATTAACCAATCTGGTATGAGAGACTCTGTGAATGTCGCGGAGATACCCCCCATTATAGCTCAATGGATCGCTCAGGTGCGCAAACCGTCACACCACGGTAAGGTCAGTCTCTTCGTAAAGGCTGTGTAGCATAACCCATAGCGAAAACAGACTCGAAAAACGGGCGCTCCAGAAGGATGACTGTCTACATCCAATCAAATTAGTCTGCAGTTTAGTTGTAAACAATCAACACCCAAAAATAAGTCATGATGAAAGTTTACCTTTGCAAAGGCCTCTTCAAGTGCTTTCTTCATCTCATTACTCAAAGTCTTTCGAAGGCGTTGTTTTGCAAATCTCATTGGAGTAGTTGGTTGGTTCTGAAAAAAACATGAAGTGCAACATTTAACAGTAAAACTATCAAATGAGCCCATAGAAAGCAAAGCACTTTTAGATTCCAATGGATTCGCACTTTTCCAGACGTAGATTATGTAGTTCCAGTTCTTTAAACTGCCGTTCATTGAGGTAAAGCGAACCGATGTTCAGAGGGAATAAGGGGAGTGATTACGGTATTTACCAACTACTTGACGCTCGGCACATCGATGAGGCTTTCAAATGACCGACTGGGCCTTTAGACCCTCACATTGTAGCAGCACGGACTGTATCAAGGTAGGCTAACCCAGTGTTTCGTTTCACCCCAACTTTGACTGGGTGGGTATCATCCATGCAGATACACGCCCTTCCTGCCTGTCGAACCGGTATAGCTATATCAAATGATCAACGAAATACCCCAACTCTGTGTTTTGGATCAGTCCTGTCTGAAGTAGAGAAAAAGACAGCATCCTAGTGCTTTTTCTCCTTCGGGTGCTATCAGAAGAATGCTATAACCAAACGATTGATTTTCAGTTCGCTAAAGCCCCAGTGATCACTGAAAAAGCAAGTCACCCATGTTGATTCAAATCAAACCAACTTGTAACAGCTGACCGTAAATACAACGCACAAACGAGAGTTCCGCCGAACACTGTGACCCTTAGAAACTCTCTCCGAAAGCCAACAGTAGAGCAAAAGTTTTAGCCGCAGCACTTGTAAACAATGCCTCTTTAGGTGTCTTCTGTTACCTGGTTCCTAACAAAGTATGTTAATAGGAGTAGGATAGTGTGGTTACTCCTGGATATCGCTTTCAATGAATGGATATCGCTCATTTAGGGAGTTTTTTAAAGTCTTCTACTGCTTAAGATGCAAGTGGAAGGCTAGACGATGTGATCACCTAGTCCTAGAGCTATGAAGGCATACTGTTCGTACCAAATCCAGTGAAAAAGGTTGACTTAGTCGTCCACCGAACGATCTAATCATGCAGGGTGCGGTAATTGCAGAAGTGTTGTCCGAATTCCTCATCATTCCTCAGGTGTCTCGATTCCGGAGGCGGTAAACTAAATTTGATGATCAATCCGCAATCATTTGGATTGTAAGGTTAAGAAATGAGGGGTGCAAAATCCTGGCGGTAAACCATGGAAGAGATTCCTTGACGAAGAATTAGCAAACTTCGGGATATAGTGAAGACAGAAGTGCAACAGATATTTCGGGAACGACTGTGCCTTGTGGGCAGCACAAAAGACTAGGACCAGTGAGGCTCAACGCTCAGGTGGTTAGAGCGCGAATCTACTAACTGGAAGGTCCGTGGTTCGAACCCAACCTGGGCCTCTCGACTTCCCCTGTCTGTGCTTGGGCAACCTGGCAGTATCCCAGCCCTCGTGCTCCCTTCAGGTGGCATGGCAGCTAGGCACCGGAAGGGTGCTACAGCTGAACGCTTTCTTTCGTTTTCTTTCTATCTCCTTGATACCAATTATCACCGATCGTGAGCGTTTTAACGTTGGTTAAGTTTATCTTTTGGACAAAACCCTAATCTGTTTTCCGACTTCATTTGTAGATATTGGTCGACGTGTGCAAGTTTTAGAGAAATTGTTAGACGCTAACAATCAAGATACACTAGTAGTCCCGCAATTTCCACACCCTAAGTGATGTTGCGACCTCGTGAAAGTAAACTAAGAGCTCACAACGATCCGTCCAGCTAACAGTGCACATTCACCTCTCGTGGGGCGCAGAGCGTACTTCACTCCGCCCAGAACACGTCGAAAAGATACCTATTTCCATGAAACAACACACAAATGAGGAACAACTTACGCGTTGGGAGTGGACGGGTGTGGAGCTGTCTGTGGGCTGACCACCAAGGGCAGTGCGTATGATGGCTTCACAGGTTTCCGGATCTTCAGTACCTTTTAGCCACTGAAGTAGGACAGGGTACACGCTCAGGTAGTGGCTCAGGCCAATATCAAGGCGTTCTATCCGAGAAATAAACGTTGCACTACGATTAATGCCATAAAGTTGTTTCAAGGATCTTGCCACCATTTTCTGAGAAAGATCTGCAAGGTAAATGGAGGGAACGCATCATGTTCATTGTTCAGAGTGATGTGATGCATCAAAGACTTCGGGCTATATGGTACATTTGAATACGTTCCGTAAATAGAAGTATCTACAAGCGGGAATGGTATGGGATGAGTCAATTGATTCCCAACGAAGAGCCCCGGGTTTGGTTACCATGCCGAACTTAGCATCTTGTTGCTAGTTAAACTCTATTTTATTAACTTGGGATTATATTTTGCATTATTGTCTTGAATTGTGATTTAATATGCTTATCCAACATGTTTCGCGTGTCCATCCGCAAAAGATCCGCACGAACACTCCGGACATTCCGGAAGTGCTGGAGGTAACTGACTCTCAGCGACCATCATTGTCCACACCCAGTTGAATGATGACTTTTGATCCTATAATAACGCTCCATGTAAGTTGCAGACGTTTGGCTTGACTTCATTGTTCAGTGGCTCGAAGTGACTATCAGTTTGAATAAGGCAGTGGCCGACTGCGTTTGTGTTGTACCCGACTTCATGCAAATACTATAATCTACCCTCCCATAGAAAAGATCCACGACACCCGCCTCTTACCCTCCTAAACAATCCATTACCCTTATATTACTCTCAGTGTATTCCTACTCACGCTACGAACCTTCTAGTTCAGCTGCATGCATGAACATCAGTGGTGTGTGGTGGACACTTTGACACCGATCGTGAGCGTTTTAACGTTGGTTAAGTTTATCTTTTGGACAAAACCCTAATCTGTTTTCCGACTTCATTTGTAGATATTGGTCGACGTGTGCAAGTTTTAGAGAAATTGTTAGACGCTAACAATCAAGATACACTAGTAGTCCCGCAATTTCCACACCCTAAGTGATGTTGCGACCTCGTGAAAGTAAACTAAGAGCTCATAACGATCCGTCCAGCTAACAGTGCACATTCACCTCTCGTGGGGCGCAGAGCGTACTTCACTCCGCCCAGAACACGTCGAAAAGATACCTATTTCCATGAAACAACACACAAATGAGGAACAACTTACGCGTTGGGAGTGGACGGGTGTGGAGCTGTCTGTGGGCTGACCACCAAGGGCAGTGCGTATGATGGCTTCACAGGTTTCCGGATCTTCAGTACCTTTTAGCCACTGAAGTAGGACAGGGTACACGCTCAGGTAGTGGCTCAGGCCAATATCAAGGCGTTCTATCCGAGAAATAAACGTTGCACTACGATTAATGCCATAAAGTTGTTTCAAGGATCTTGCCACCATTTTCTGAGAAAGATCTGCAAGGTAAATGGAGGGAACGCATCATGTTCATTGTTCAGAGTGATGTGATGCATCAAAGACTTCGGGCTATATGGTACATTTGAATACGTTCCGTAAATAGAAGTATCTACAAGCGGGAATGGTATGGGATGAGTCAATTGATTCCCAACGAAGAGCCCCGGGTTTGGTTACCATGCCGAACTTAGCATCTTGTTGCTAGTTAAACTCTATTTTATTAACTTGGGATTATATTTTGCATTATTGTCTTGAATTGTGATTTAATATGCTTATCCAACATGTTTCGCGTGTCCATCCGCAAAAGATCCGCACGAACACTCCGGACATTCCGGAAGTGCTGGAGGTAACTGACTCTCAGCGACCATCATTGTCCACACCCAGTTGAATGATGACTTTTGATCCTATAATAACGCTCCATGTAAGTTGCAGACGTTTGGCTTGACTTCATTGTTCAGTGGCTCGAAGTGACTATCAGTTTGAATAAGGCAGTGGCCGACTGCGTTTGTGTTGTACCCGACTTCATGCAAATACTATAATCTACCCTCCCATAGAAAAGATCCACGACACCCGCCTCTTACCCTCCTAAACAATCCATTACCCTTATATTACTCTCAGTGTATTCCTACTCACGCTACGAACCTTCTAGTTCAGCTGCATGCATGAACATCAGTGGTGTGTGGTGGACACTTTGAATGTCCCACTACTCGTGTGGATCAAGCTAGGTTTCACCCTGGTCGAAGATGTATCGAGTGCATGCTTACCTTGAGACAAGGCCTCGAAAGGTGCCATTCTATCAAACGTTCCGCACTGGTCGTTTTCCTTGATCTGAAATGCGCCTTTGACTGCCGACTGTCAGAGACTTTGGCGGTATCTGGCAATCAAAGGTGACCCTTCGAAGTGAGGGCACTTGATTTGAACTCCTGTGGACGCGTGCGAGTATACAGCAAGCTTTCGCCTGGGTTCACCACTTCCAGTGGAGTAAGACAAGGCTGCTTTCTAACAGCGTTCCTCTTCAACCTTGTTATTGATGTACCTCTTGAAATTCTATGACTGAAATCCCAGCTACTTAAGCGCGAGGACGTTTGCCAGTAGACGTCGAGTACGTCAGTCAATCAGTTATTAAGCTCACAAACCATGCACCAGAATGTACTGGCTCCAGCTGCCAGAGCTTCATTCATTGAGGATAAGGAAGAAGAGGGAATGAGAGCCACGCGTTCAAAGCGACGGCCTAATCAATTCAGTGACGTCAAACGGCTCTGTTTGTCTGTTATGACAGGAATTAAGAGCTACGGAGTAAAGGTAACAGCTATGATGTAAGAGCGCCGTGGGCTGGACGACACAGCCATATCTGTCAGGATCAATAACCATTGTTTTTTCGTCCTGGGGTCCCAATCCGAGGTGGTTGCAGTTACCAAGGCGACTGAGTAGACTAGTGAGGACTATCATCATTTGCTGCCAAATCACGGACTGAATGCCTCGGGGTTGTCTCCATGGTTCGGGGACACTGATGGTCAGGCACAAACAGCCTTTGAAGGTTATCCACGCGCAGCGACCACGTCACTGATTCACGAATTGGGACAGATCGGATCACGGCATTGTATACTCTACCCTTGAGAGTCAAGCTGCTGTCACGTTGGCACCACGAATGTCCGAGGTTAGCAAACGCTACTCTGGCCTTCCCCAACGGGAGAGTGATTTCGTCTTCTGCCAGACCACTGAGACTTATGCAGCTGCCCACGTAAACAAACTTACATACAACATCAAACCGTTTGGTTTGGGTTTGATCCGACCCAATCTTGCAGTGGCATTTTATACTTTACAAGTGCGATGCGCATACGGAACTGTGGAGCGGAATTATCCAATTTATGAAAAATAGGAGCACTAACTGAGGTTAATATCACAGTGAAGTGTAGTTGAAAGGGAGAAGGGTCGGACATCATATAGCTACAGTGGTTCAATGGGTACAAGCATTCGAAAAGCACTTTGGATGATATATATACTGAAACAGATGGATTTGGTCAGAATGAGCAGTGAATGTGTGTCCAGGTCAACTCACCAAGCCTTTATTTTAAAATCGTTCTGACGATTACAAATAATATGGCTATACGTTGTCTAAAGGTCTCACGCAACCCAAACGAGATAACAAACACCGGGATGTTGCCCGAATTAAGTTAATAGCATATAGGGTAGTGGATGATAGACTTGACCTCAGAAAGATAGCTTTTCCAATGGTCAGTCGACTCGTAGTTGAGCGTATGTCACCTCTCACAATCTACGGTGCATTAGCGGCTAATCTGGAGCCGAAAATCAGTTTATTCGGGGTTTTGCCGCGTTATTTTCTACAGGTGATCTGTAGCATAACTGTAGAAACAAACTTTGGAACATTACAAATAAATGGCGCACCAGAAAGTTGGGGCCACAACTAATGTCACATCTGAATAATGTTTGATTGAGAGTGTACGGTAGCAAGTGATACCACACATCTTATGAGTGCCCGTTGTAGTTTCAGGACATAAAGACGCCGAAATTTCCTTACTTAGTTCCATCCGTTTCTGCACAAAAGCTTCCGTGAATTCCTCGAGCTCACATAGATCTCCGGGATTGGTTGGAAAGTTGAATTTTGATGTCTGAAGCACATGTCGAGTGGCCGGTGGATCAGAGCGCGCGTGAGCCCTCCGAAACATGGTCTGTCAAGATAAATGGAGTTCAATAAAGAATCAATCTGGAGCTGTATGGTCACTTAAAATTTGGCGTGATGTTACCGAGAGATTCAACTGGATTTCCCGGTTATAATACTCTTCAACTCAATGTGCTACAGGAAGGCCGCCTCAGGTTGAATTAACTGGCTACCAGGATACCATCTTTTGGCATGCGCCTCGCACCTTCGAAGTGTAAAGCCACACTTCAGAACCTGCACCATCTGAAAGTGCCCTTCGTAATTCAAGAAGCACTGTGATTGTAAGGAATCTTACATTCCTCGGTAGTTGTAGTAGCTCCGACAGAAGTGTGTCTGATGAAGTCAATGCGCAAGTCTCAAAGGCCAGAATCACGTTTGCTAATTTGCGCCATTTGTGGTGTCGAAAAGACACATCACTGGCTCTCAAGACTCGCATGTACCAGGCTACAATAAGGGATGTATTGTTGTATCATTGCGAGACGTGGCTTCTGCGGACAGATGATGTGAGGCTTTTTCAGTTCTTTGCCATCGACGTCTCGGAAATGTTTCTATCGTCAAATGGCGTCAACGAATTCGTAGTTAGTAGAAAACGGGTATTTGGTTGTACATCGGATACTCCGTCGCGGAGAAAATCCAGCACCATCAACTGTGGCGGCTCGGCCCGAGGTGAGTGTTATTCTCCGTGCCTCTTTCAAAATGCCAAACTGCAGGGTGGACGACGTAACTTGGTAGAAGGGTACAATAGATTGTGAGGGCTCTGGGTGTTATCAGTGCGATCCGCCTACAGGATGGGGCCCCCGTGTCTCCGATTCCATCGCGCCTGGCTGGAAACATTGCAACAAATAGAGGCCAATCGATATCACTAGCGTCGGGTTGTCAGTTGTTTGCAAGATTTTCTGATTCTTGTGGGCATCTCAGAGTGATTGCGATAGGCCAGTACCAGGTCTTCTCCCTCACACTCTTTCCTGGTTTGGTTACTCTAAGGCTTTAAAGTGGATGTACGGCAGTATAGTTGTACAACAATGAAGCGTTAGTGTCGAGACTCACGTTGCTGATAATGATGACGGTGATGAGTTAGATTTCGGTGTCCAGATACCTGGCTCTCCGGGTAGTTAAAGCGGTTAACCATTTCGAGTGCTTCAACAGCATTAAAAAGTCCAATTACGGGTCCAGACCAGCGTTGAGCAACGGATTCACAGCGTTATTGAGAAGACCATGCCATAATGGTTTCCTTCCTATGTGAGGCGGACAATCGTGTTCGGTGGGTATTTCATGTCATTTTCCATAAGAACCATACACTCAGCGTGGTCTGTTTACTGAATCCTGTCACCCGATACAGGTTCCATGCCACAGCACGTTTGTTCAGACATTGCACCCATATGGATGTTGTCAGTGAAGTTAAATAGGAAATGGGAGATTGGGGCCCTTTGCCAAACACCGCTAGTTGACCCTAAAAGTGGACGCGATCAATCGTTTCAATGCATCTCAGGATGTTCACGAATTTCGCCAGCACACCAATACTACCAGATAATCCCACAGTACGGACAGGAAAACAGAATCCAAAGCAGCTCAGGAGACAACGACGGTAGGGCGTTGACAAGCATGACGGTTCCAAAAGTTGCCACCGACTGAAAACTTGGTGAATTCAACCCCTTCGATGACGGGGACTGGCTTGCATATCTCGACATCACGTACCGCTGAATGATTGTGAGGAATGATAGCCACCAAAATCTTGAACGCAACTGAATTAAGGCATCCTCTGACGATGTGAACAATCTGTTTTCAGTTCTCTTTCGAAGATCGGAAAATGATTGACTTCCACCGAGAAATCGAGATGGATTCCAATGACCATATTTTGGCTAAAAGGTCGATGATTGGATAGAACAGCAGCCTCCTTAAGGTCCTGAAAAGCTCCGCCGATAATTCCTTCTCGTTTGGTGGTTTACTATTCATCAAAATGAACACCATTTCTTGCATCTCGTGTGTATTAGGTGGATAGATTGAGATAACCGAAGGGATGAATTTAGCAGGTTGCATATTTGGGACAGGAACCGGCTGCAAGTTGAACTGAGTCTTGAAAATTTCTATGCGCCTGCTAACACGTCGGCGAATATTGGTAATCCATGACTCAGCTACCCCAAAGGCCATTTCACTGAAAAAAGGATCCTTAGGGTGGACAAAGCTGAATAGGCACGCGACTTCCACCTCCCTCATTGCATTCATCTAAACGCATCGAAGAATGAATGTCATCCGACAATACGTTCCTCCTCGCAAGGCAAAGCGGGAACGCAGTAGCCAGTACACTAAATTCCGCTGGACTGATTTCCATTTGGATAGAAACCGGCACCAATCAACAGCTATATCTTGGAATGATTCCAACCAAGCAGTGTGGATTAAGTACCCTATCCCAGAAAGTGGACAGCACCATTAATCTCCTCCACTCCACTCTGCCACGGCATACTTCATCCCCTCCATATTTTGTGCCACTCGGAGTCTGGTGTAGAAAGTAACATTCTCAGTAGACGACAACTGGGCATGCGTCGCACAAGCCCCATCCACCGTATTCTGTGGTGCTACACGCATTTTACGATTGAGTTACCTGAGGCCTTGACAATTACCAACCTACTTGATCACTTCGTTACGAATTCTTTGTTATCAGCCAATCCCAACTATGGTTCAGAAGGAGTCGACGGAAGAAGACCTGAAGACGCCTTAGATCCTCAGTCTTCAAAGTGCAACATTATCAGTTAAAATCGAAAGTGGATACTTTGACATCAAAACATAAACAAATGGGTAACGAATTTGTAATCCAGAAGTTTTCATTGTGGCGCCAAACTATTTCATAATCCCACATCATATGGCGCTTAACTTCCTTCATGTGACCTGAACCGAAAACGATTCAGGTTTACCGAGTGTTGAAGTATTCTTACGGGAAAACTAGTCTGGGACACACATACTCGTGTTAGAGACAACGGAAGGTTGAAGGGACGGGTTGCCGGTTTATAGGGTGCAGGAAACTTTCGTGCGTGTAAAAATGCCAACGACAACAGCAGGTTTCATTCAACAGGTAGTTGCTAAAAGTCACATCAAAGACGAAGTAGAAAAAGTTCTAGGAGACAAATAATCAAACCGCCCATGGTCCCATGATCTAGTTTGCGAGAAGACGCAAAGACAAAATCGCTTTATGGGGAAATTTTAAAGCTAAGACAGAGCGTAGTGGAATGAGATGTTGCACTTCAACGTTTCGGTTGCCTTGGGCAACCTTTTTCAAGGATTTCCACAATTATTTGAATACCAGTCAAAAGCGTCACTTTGGTCCACTAACCTGTCTTCCGATTGGTGTACTCCTGTGACCAGTTAGCAGTCAAATGCGAACACCATGTGTGGTTGTGTTAGTTCTGTGTGTGTGCACGTGCGATTGGGTGTGTACTTTGATTAGGATGTGCCTCCGTTGCTTGTTGTTGGTTGTGATGCGTCATTGTTAGGATCCCTGTTTGACATCTGGCTACTATGCTTGACAAGCCAGATAGACCATCCGAGCCGAATTCGGCCCGGAACTCTTGAGAGTACAACTTTCGTCGGAGCTACCAAGCTAATCGTGTGCTGGACCTGCTGTGGTATGCAATAAGAATCGTAATTTAAAGCAAATATTGTCTGGTCTGGCATTTTATAAACAAGCCTTCTGTGAGAGCATTAGGACAGAAAGACTAGTTCAAATCCAATCCGGTAGTTGACTACCTATGTACATTTTATGCCAGAAAGGTAGTCCACGAAAAAGCAAGCTATTTCTATCCGTAAAGCTTTAGAAAACGCCTGGTGAAACCAAAAAATCGGAGTACCGAGGACACATCATGCACCAAATGAGGTATAAAACAAACACGGTAATGAAATGTACACCAACAGTGCAGTGTTCACGAGAATACACTAAAACTTACGCGCATTTAAACAACGTTAAAGCCAATGGTTAAAAACATGAAGAGCTGATAGTGTTTCACATTACCTGCAGCGGCTTAATCACACGAGTTTTGAGGAAGAATTCAGTGCCAGGTTTTAGAAGGGGTGCCAACTCTGGGGCTACAAACAATTAAATAGAGTCAAATATGCCAACTTACTTTCTTCAGCAAAAGCGTGTGTCATTTTTCGCAAAAGTTCATTCATCAGCTCTTTTCGATTCCGGGACCGCAGCGCTTTCACATTGCTTGTCTGTGCTGGCACATAAACCTGTTGTGTCAAACGCGATCAACGTTGCAGCAATTTACTTTACACCCGTCTGAGTTAACGAACGTGATGTGCCATTTAAAGCAGGGTTTTCGGGAGTGAAAAGGTATCAGGACGTCCGTCAGAGATGGGCGGCCCATAAAATTAGCAGTTGATTGTGAGCTAATGAACCGTTGACCGTGTTATCTGAATATTCACAGGGTTACGGGTGGATACAGATTCTTCATTGAAATCAGTCGGCTAAAAAGTAAGTAATGGCCATGTAATCTTTTCAACGAAGATGGGCCACTCTAGTGTACAATGACAAACGTTACGGTATACAGATAGGGTTCCAAAACGAGCGTCACGGTACATTCAGCTCAAGTCTAAGTCTGACCGCCGAAAGTGAGAAAGTGTTCAGCTGTAGCACCCTTCCGGTGCCTAGCTGCCATGCCACCCGAAGGAAGCACGAGGGTTGGGATGCTGCCAGGTTGCCCAAGCCTAGACAGGGGAAGTCGAGTGGCGGAGGTCGGATTCGAACCACGGACCTTCCGGTGAGTAAATTCGTGCTCTGACCACTTGGGCCATCTCGCCCCTGACCGTCTGACCGCTGACCTTAAATCCGACCACGGATGTCAGGTTTTGAGTTCTGCCACAGTCCTTGCAATGGTCTTGCCCTACACTGGTCTCTGGTTTGTTTGTGCGTAACGAGAAATGGCTTGATACTGGGCATATCGTGACAGTCGCAATATTCTTACTGTTTCCACCGAGGTCTCTACAACATCACGGCTGCAAAAAACCACGTACATGCTATACAGTGGCCACAGCTGCTACAGTTTCGTTCAACAGTGATCTGGGGAAATATGGATGGAGCGCTAGACATTGAATGCAGTAGCTAACAGTGGAAATAATAAAAATAAATCGTTTAGCTGTAGCACCCTTTCGGTGCCTAACTGTCACGCCACCCGAAGGAAGCACGAGGGAAGGGATACTGCCAGGTTGCCCAAGCCTAGACAGGGAAAGTCGAGTGGCGGAAGTCGGGTTCGAACCACGGACCTTCCGGTCAGTAAATTCGCGCTCTAACCACTTGGGCCATCTCGCCCCAGCTAACAGTGGACTTCACATTGAGAAGATCGGGAGGGAAGCTATGTACTGATATCAAAAGCTTGTACGTCACTGAGCACGGTGCTGGGCCATGTCTGTCAATGTTCCTAACCATTGATAAATCCCGTCTCTGGTTCACAACCTACGGACGGCGATGGCCAGTGCAGCTGTCAAATTGTTCGATGCTCCCAGTCTAGAGCAGAAAAGGCCACGTGGGCCCCATGTTGGAAGGCAAACAGAACCAACAGCGCCCAAACTTTTCGTAACATCATTGAACCCCCTGTTAATGTCAAATACTGTCCACTTTTAGGTTTCTGCCACTCTGAATTAGATGTGGAAAACAGCGCTCGCCTCGGCACGAATGACACATGGCCCAGAATTCGCATCAGTACCTCATCAATGACGATGGAAGGGGTGGGTGTACTTTTCGGACAATACTACTTGTAGGGAACTTTTTGGATAGCACCGGTGTAGTATTTGGCACCAAAAGCCTGTGAATGCAAAAAGCGCATGACATTCATTGACTTCTGAGGCACATTTTATTACACAAGCGAAGAACGAGTCGGTTAACAGAATCGAACCCACCCTTCAAGCCTGGGCGCCTATTAGCATAACACGGCTTCCTTCCGGAAGGTATTTTTCAGCCTACGAACCGTTCACCAGGAGTGGTTCTGGTTGCTACAGCTTTGTTCACCGATGATAAAGAGTAGAAGGGAATGAGAGCCACGAGTCATCACCACCATCATCAGCATCGACAGCATGACATCAACGTTCAACATCGATTCTTCACTGCCGTACAACCATGATTATTTGGAAGCCCTATCGTGAAGAAAGGAATAGAGGTGGAGGGAAACGGGACTTAGCGCTAGCTTATTACAATCGTTCCGAGACACGTCGGAATGATTGAGAGAGCACACATCGGTCCAACGAGTTCATTGACGTCGAATAGTTTTGTTCGTCCGGTGTGACAGGGATTCAGAGGGACAGTGAAGGCGATACCGCTAACGCAAGGCTGCCACTGGCTACGCGACACAACCATCTGTCAAGGTATATAACCTTTAGTTTGTCTTTTACCACGGTCCTTATCAGGAAAGACGGCGGTAGCCTGGTACAGTAAGGGCGAGATGGCCGAAGTGGTTAGAGCGCGGATTACTAACCTGAAGGTCCGCGGTTCGAATCCGACCTCCGCCACTCGACTTCCCCTGTCTAGGCTTGGGCAACCTGGCAGTATCCCAGCCCTCGTGCTTCCTTCGGGTGGCATGGCAGCTAGGCACCGGAAGGGTGCTACAGCTGAACGCTTTATCTTTATCTTTTACAGTAAGGGCTGTCTTTTGAATCATGGCCCAGGGAAGAGTACTCGAACAGCATTCCACGTTCTCGCACTGTTCGGTGCGTCATACTTTTGAGTAAAAGTCTCAAGGCTAGGTCATCATCATCATCAAATGACAGCAACATCAGTGTTGGCACTGATGCTTCACTGCCGTACAACCACCTCGCGGTGTGCGCCATCCTGAAGGAGGCACGGAGAACAACACTTGTCTCGGTAGACGGTGTTTCGGCATGCGTAGCACATGACCGAGCCATCGTAGTCGATGATGCTGGATGTTTTCCCGGATTGAGGTGTCTGCAGCACAACTAAATACCCGTTTTCTAATCGCCTCGTTGCTGATACACTGACGCCATCCGAAATCAGCCACGCTTTTGAGGCATCGGTGGTCGAAAACCTGAAGACGCCTCACATCATCTACCCGAAGAGGCCATGTCTCACCCATACAACAACACAGCCCTTATTGTAGCCTGGTACACACGACCCTTAAGATCCAGTGAGATACCTTTTTGACGCCACAAGTGACGCAAATTAGCAAACGTGATTCGAGCCTTTGAGATTCTTGCACTGACTTCATCGGATACACCTTCGTTCCAGCTAATTCAACTACCGAAGTATGTCAAACCCTCCGCAACCTCAAGTAATTCTTCTTGAATTGTAAGAGGTATGTTTAGAGACTACGTTCTGAAGCATGACCTTGCACTCATCATCATCATCATCATCAATGACAGCAACATCAGTGTTGCCACTGATGCTTCACTGCCGTACAACCATAAAGTTCGTTTAGTTATATATATATATATATATATA
>NW_008751973.1:13726-22506 GCF_000715545.1 Opisthorchis viverrini | reverse complement strand
TGTTCCAACCCCCAACCTGGAGGGCCAGGAGACTGTATTCGTCAGACCTTTAACCATTGACCAACCTGGTATGAGAGACTGTGTGAGTGTCGCGGGACACTCTCCAGTATAGCTCAGTGGATCGCTGAGGTGCGCAAACCGTCACACCACGGTAAGGTCCAGTCTCTTCGTGACGGTACTTCAAATAAATTCCCTTCTTCGGCCTAGGCAACTGGAAATTAACATTCACCCCTGCATGTCCTCATTCACTGGCCTTCACTTACCACCCGACAGGAAGAGACAGGACCTCACCGTGGTGTGACGGTTTGTGTGCCTACTTGACCCACTGAGTTATACTGTGTGGTGTCCGTGCGATACACGTAGAGTCCCTCATGATTAGCGGTCTGACCAATATAGTCGCCTATTCCACAAGGTTGAGGGTTGGAAAATGTGTGGAGATTTATTTTTTAAGAATGGTAGTGCACTTGCATTTCCCGCAAAATATGACTGCCTTGCGATCAGGCCTTTAAGCTAAAGGCGTTGGTTCGGGACCTTGATCACTCTCCTGTCTAGGTCTATGCGCCCTGGCAGCATCCCAGCCCACATACAACCATGATACTTACAGCCAACAATAATCTCATGCCACGTAGGCCGTCGCATGGTGCCACCAGCTGGATCACCTAACATTATGCATACAACAAGGTGGGTGGGCGGAAAGATGCTGCCGGTGATGTGCCCATTTTAAGCTTACAAGTATTCCCTCTTCTACCCTATCTTAGTCCAATTTGAATAATCTCCCCGCAGATCACAGCACACGGACTGGCCAGTTTGTTCTCCATGCAACAAGCTCAGCTGCAGCCTGTGTGTTCGACTTCAGGAGAAAACCCTAACCAATTCGAAGTTTGTTTCGAAGCCCAGGAAACCGGTATACTTGGTCGCCTTTATTGTTCACACACTGAAGCACACAGAAGTAAGCGGCTCTTACTCGTGTGCCACACTCCCTTTGAATCGATGTGTGCTTTCCATCGGACGCAAGTACTGTAGTTGAACTGACTGTCCCCTCGCTCCCTTCCAGGTTCCTGGCTGCGCATCTCTGGTGATACAGAAACGGCTGCAGCTGGATATGCTTGGGTGGGTGTTGTACTGGGCGATCAAGCGAACGCGTTCCTAATTTAATAAATACCCACTGGAGGTGCATCCCTGTGGCTTAGGAAAAATTTCGAGAAAGTGAGGTCCGTCGCTTGCTATTTAATGTATACTTACGCGCCGAAGGACTGTGATGGAGCGAGATGGGTCAGTGCTTAGACCATGAATTTACTGACCGGAAGGGCTGTGGTTCAAATTCGACCCCTGCATCTCGACTTCTATTGTCTAGGCCTGGAAAACCTGGCAGTATCCCAACCCTCATGCTTCTATTGTGCGCAAATACAGGTCTGTCGGTGGACTTTTCATTGGGAAGATTGCGAGGGGGCTGGGCATTGAAGACGTGCTATTGACTGTGTGAAAGAGCCATATCTGATAATGTCTCTTATCATTGATGTGTCCCATCTCAGGGTCTCCATTCAGGTAGGCGGCAATAACCAGCGCAGGTGACTTTGCTTACGGCAGCGAACCATTAGTGTTGAACACTGATATCATGCTGTCAATGCTGGTGAGTTTGAAGGCAATGGCCTTCATAATTCGCTGAAAAGTTATTGTTTGAATTCCCCTGGCTCGTTTTCCTTCTTCACGTGGAGTCGAGGAAGTCAGTCGACTGACATACGGAACACGTAGCCAGGCCAGCGCAACCTATGGAATGTGATCAGTTCGTCTATCGCGGGCGGGTATTTTTCAACGAAAGACATCATACGTACTTCAGCATTACTGATTGAGTGTTCCCGCCAGAATCGGGCAATGCTCCAAAGGCAACGATGGCCAAACACTGAAAGCTTTCTATGTCCTCAGCGCGCAGCGGCCAGTTTTCTGACCCGTATAATAATATGGAGTGCGTCGGACCATCGTAAACTCACCTATTGACGGATAGGTTGATGTATCGTCTAAGCCACATTTCAAGGAAGTTGCTCTGGACTTCCCTATCCTATTGGAGAGATCACCGACAATGATACATGTGTGGCGACGCGTTCCATGAAAATGGCAATGTGCTTGCATTTTCTTGCATTCCCAGGCAAACACTGCTGTATTGAAGTCGTGGATCCTTACACGTTTGTGAGAATTGACGTACAGCGCCGTGAGGAAAATCAATATTTTATGGGGGGGGCACTTTTGCTCCACAGCGCCTCACAGTCCGCCGAGTCAAAGGCATCTTTCAAGTCATGGGAGACAACCATTGTTGGTTGCTGGAAGCAGTGTCGCTGTTCTGGAAGCTGGAAGAAGGTGAAAATGTGACCGGTGCATCCACATGTGGGACGGAACCCAGCTTGATTTTCATGGATCTGTTTATTTCTCTTTTCAGCCAGCCTTCGAATGATAAGCCCGATGCTAGTTTTCAGACCGATGCCATGGGATAATTGTTGGCATCCTTCACTCTGCAGGCACCCTCCCCTCGTTCCACATAGTACCGATAAGCTTTATAAGATAGGTCACCAGGGGTTCCCCGCGTTCAAAGAGGACTGGATACAGACCGATCGGTCCTGGTGCATTATCGTTTCAGCACGGATATTTCGATTTTTATTTCTTCTCCCAACCAGTGATTAAGATTAGCATTCCATTCGCCCGTTGGCACTACCTCCAGCGGCTGTGTTGAAGTTGGCCAGCTGTTAAGCGGAAGTTCGCACCAATACCGCTGTAGTAAGCAGGCCAGGGAGGCACCAAGGAATCGAAGTCAGACTGATCATGAGCCGAAGCCAAGTAAGCGAGCTTGCACATCATTAGTACCTACATATAAGTCAATCAAAGCAGCAGACACCATATACAACACCGCTTTATCACTCGCCGATAGACGCTGTTACGGTCAAATGCCTATTCCGCGATCGTGATTGGCCAAATGGACGGGTCGCTTCCAATCCAGCATCAAGGCGAACTCTGATTGTCCGTAAGTCCGGCCCCAACAGCCAATCAGGATCCAGCAATCGTCGGGTGTCGGTTGCCAATGCCGCATCCAGGGGGCGTCAGAATACACCGTATACACAGTATATACGATGAGCTGTGCATGATGTTTCGAACTGGAACCTCTGGTGGATACTTGTACGGAGACGCTAGCTTGGGGGGTCACGAAATAAGTTGAGAAAATAACGTTATTAGAGCTGGCGAACAGAAACTCACGATATTTGTTGTATTTCATCAGCCCCGAGTATTATTTCGGGTAAGAGCTGAGAGCAGCTAAAAGCATTGTACTGCTAATGAGCCCTGATGCTTAGTCTGTAGATGCTCGTTCCTCGAAGAACTTTCTGGGTGGAACAAATATTATACCTAAGACCTTTGTGTTTTACTTTCCGTATGTTAAAACTAACAAACACCATGAGCTGGCTTAATTGTCTATGAGTTTTTTAATAGTTATTCTTGGCGCGCATTTAATTTTAAAGCAGAGCGACATGGTGCCGACCGTTGGATGCATATCCCAGGTTTCTCTGAAACCGTAGTGGTTGCAAAAGTTTTCACCTATAATATCTGTGATGGCGGGGGCAACGTTTACGGAAAAGCTGGCTGTTCACGTGTTTTCTTCTGTATTGTGTTTCGAAATAATCTTTGAACTAAATGGACACTAAAAGCGCCTCCTGTGTGTGCGCAAACTCAAAATTATGCACGCGCTCACTACCTGTATAATTGTATTCTTTCACCCCGCCGAACGGAGCCAAGATATCCGTTACATCTGGTGAGCTTCTGTTTATCTAACAATGGTCAGCATACGCTATATCTGGCACATGGCTTGATTTTCACGGTATACCAAACCTCTGACAGTGCGGTCGAGTGAATAAGTGGTTTGTGGGCACATAATGTGCGGGCACATATTATGTGAGTCATTTGGGGTTGTCATTGAAGCTAAGATTTACCAAAGAACCGAAACAAATTTGGTCAAGCATGGATATTATGGGGCCCATCAAGGGCACACTTTAGTTGATTGCTGCCGTGTTTACATTGGAGACTTAAAATAGTGTCGAAAGCGTCTGCTAGGGAGCACTGTGGTATGAGTGAGTCTGCGGCTCTAAGTAGCAGGCAGTGGTCACAACTCTCAATTACTTCAATGAGGCTACCATGCCCGGTTTTAAAAGCAGCATCGATGTGCAGGTGCAGATAACAGGCAAGCGGTCAGTGCGAACCAGTTTGGGCATACTTGATTATGGTAGCCTTGTATGGGTTAGATTTTGCACAAATAATGTAGATCGGAGCTTGCGAGGACTTGGGGTAAGCGAATAAATGTCAGACATCTAGTGCTGTTGCCTAATTATACGATGAGAAGACCCCCAATAGCGGTTACAGCGGAACTAAAAGCGTAGGGTCTTTGCAAAACGAGTCGCTTCTGAGACGTCCTACCACGTGTATTTGATGGGTTCTGGTAGGTATTTTTCCTTCCGTCATTGATTATGTCCATTCATGGGACGATTGCCAGGAATATATGCAACGTCGGCAGCACATGTGTCCGACAGAAGTTGCTTCCATTCAAATTTTTCGCTTTCTTCAGTTGCAGAAGGCGGACCATGGGGTTCGGCACATGATAGGAACATTCGTGAGGAGAGGGCACGCAGAGGAAATGAGAGTTATAAACGGTGCAGTCTCGCGCATCATTACGGATGATAGGTTCTGAGGGGCAGATATGGTGCGGAGCTCTCTAAGAGTTTCCGTACACGGAGCGGTGTCCATCATGAGAGTACTCACTCTCTTCATTCCCTTTTAATTTCATCATAAATGAAATAATGAGACGAAAGCTGAAATGTGTTCTGGACCCCAGTGTTAAAATACCTTCTGAGGAAAACCTTTTGGATCTGGAATATTCACACGAAATCTCTTATCTTCGTAGATGAAAACAAGATGATGGCGGAGTTCTTCCCGTCCCTTGGTATGTACTTTGTACGTACAAGTTGTACAGTCCTACTGCCTGTTATACAATCACTGAACGCGTCACTTACAATCCAGGGGAAGGCACACGAATTCGTGGCGCTTTCTAAATGCGTTCGAAGTTATACTGATTTCAGTGTGACAGATAAAATCAATGCACAAATCTGCAAAGCTCGGGTCACGATTGCTTGTTTGAGATATATCTGACGCCATAGTGGCATGTCCTTGAATTTCAAGGAACTGTTTTGTTGCATGGCTGTGGGACTCGGCCTTTTCAACCAGCGGAACTGAAATGTCTTCATGTGTTTGACAATCGTTGTTCCACGACAATAGCCCGTGTGGGTCGTCGTCGGTGAATTAGTAACGAAAGCATTATAAAAAGAGTTTTTGATTGTGCAACGGGGATTTCCCCTTGAGCCATTGGTCGGGTCAAAAAAGCTGATCAGACGGAACATGCGTGGATACTCGCGGAACCCTAATTGGGGGCGTGGATTATGGGGAGTCAGGGTCTATCGGCCACCAAGAGGAGAGAAGCGAAACCAGTGGCATTGTAACGTGGCATGTTACCTGGATGTGTTAAAGAATGTGTTCCTAGGCAGCGGGATATAGCCCCTGGCTAGATCATCATTATCGTAGGCAGTTAGATTGAGCCAGGTGCGGTTGTATTAGAAGCTCATCTATTCGGATATTGTAGGCGTGCCTTCGGAGGTCAGGATGGGTTGCAATTCTTCAGTATGAACGATGAGCTGATAGAGGCACAAGACTATGTAGGAGACGTACATTGGAGCCCCGAAATAACATGGAATGGTGAGCAGCCCCCAAACATATGTGTGCCTGGGGCACGAGAGCTCATCCATATAAAACCGAAGCTGGAAATCACAAACTCATGAACTTAAGCCGATCGGAGCCTCTAATTGAAACCGCTACGGCAGTCGAGTTCGAGATGGTTACAAGCATCTGCGAGGATGAGAGAATTGTCGATCCTAGTAAGCCACATTGCGTTGGTATCAGGAAGCAGAGGTGGAATGAGGCTGAAATTTAGTGCTGAAAATTAGCAGAATTTACACCGGATACCCGCTCACTCACTAGACGTTTGCTGCGGCTACATCCATTGTTTCACATTTAAGGATGCCTGCAGCTCTTAGTTCGTAGGGCTAAAGTCCATACCACTTGGGCCTACGACCTCGCCTTAGCTAGTATTTCGCTGCCACCAATAACGCATATGGTTGCCGAATCCAGCCATCAAACCATTGATGCACCCAGGGCTTGTTTATTATCGCCAATGAGACTAACTGAGCAAGTGGTGACATCGCCTTTAAAACAGTGAGACTCCAGCTTCGGCGTGGGCACCGGTCGAGAAGGGCTTTGTTATGTACCTGGTGGGTAAGCCACTACAACGTTTAATTGTGAGTTTTCAGTGATATCGCGGTCACATTTGATTATAAAATTTTCATGTCAGAAGCCGTATCGAGTGAAACACCTTCTGTAACTACAAACCTGATTGGCTACGGATTATGTTTGTACTGATCCAATCAGTAGACATAAACGCGATTCGCCGAAGGTGGCTGTGTATTACTCAGGCATGGGCTTTGCAGACGGATGACGGATGTAGTGAATCAGGCAGACGCTTTCTTTGAGTGGTGCTCAATACAAGAAACTCTAGGAGGGCAAGACAGAAGGAGCTGGGTTGCTCGACAGAAGATACTCTGCACAACAAGCGGTCTACTTGGACTATAAAAGTCTAGGCCAATAGTGCAAACCGGCTCCAAGTGAGACAGTCACTTGTGCATAAAATCGGCCATATGAATGGCTGGATGCCCTCAGACTCAAATTAGTGAAATAGTGGGGACAGTATGAACGCCTGTTTATATGCACGCACTAAGCACGGGTGGGGTAGGGCTTAGAAATAGGGATAAAAGAAACGTGAATAATTTCAAATGTTAAAGTAATGGACGATACATATGGATATGAAGGACCGCCGTTGGTCGTTGGAAGAGCCTGTTATATTTAGTTGGGGTCCTGTGGTCATCCGCAAGCATGGGTACGTGTTCAGCAGTTACGATACGTGGCTAAGGTAGGCGACGGCCACTGCTGCTGTAATGATAACCGACAGTTTTTGGCCTTATTTTAAACCAGTATGGGTGATCTTGATGATGTATTCCAACCGAAAAGCGCACCTATTCTGATGGGGAGATATAATGTTGTTACTTAGTATGCGGTTATTCAATAAAGCCGCACTGCCTGTTGACTAGCGGTGCATATCAGAGAGCAGAGATCATCTACATTGGTTCTTACTATCATCAATACTGCGCAGCGCGTCAAATTCTCCTTTGGCGCCACACTAAACACGAGGCGAGCTTTCCGAAGAGCAGTGTTGTGCCGAAGTTCACTGAACAAATTAATATAAGCTGTTATGCTTGGGGTGGTTTAGGCATGCAAACATAATTCTACTAATTTTATGGGCGGAGATTTTAATGGGTGTTCTGTGGATGATATCTCATTTGTAAAGAAACTCCAAAAGGTTCCACTATGCTAAAGTTTTATTTCATCTTTCCTCTCGTAAAACAGTAATGAAATGCAAATATGTAGCAGTCGATAACCTTAAAATTTTGCTCACTTAAGCCGAATGCTTTGAGAAACATGTCCCCGAAGGGTGCAAACGGATTTAATTAAATCCCCGCCTATTAAAACTCGATACATTTGCTTAAAATAGTTTGTTTATTTCAGGTGAGCAGCCATCATGTTTTCCAACGTGGCCTCAGATAAGTTTGTTGAGCAATTGACTGTCGTTCTGTTTCCGCCTTTAATGGCATTTGAGTGATATTAAATGAATACATAAAGGAAAACCACAAAATGTTTGTGTGCAGCATGTAACTGAAACACTAAAGCTGGTTTGCATTTAAAGTGGATACAACACAAATGCAGCAGTCGGTCTGGAAAAAACAACGGGAAGTCGATGGCTCTGAAGAATCCATTGAGTTGCATTAAGTTGCATATGTTAACAAATAACATCACATGAAACACTGGCCATCCAGGCTATTTCCGCCTGAAGAATTGCGGCAACCACCTTGTAGTTACCTTTTATTATATGCAACACAATAATAAGGTTTTCAGTCTCTTGTACGATTGACTTCCGATGAACTGACGGATAACCAAAGCCAACCTGAACTATGAAACGCCTCCGCATGAAGTAGGACGGCCTAAAGACGATGAATTCGGAGAGATCATTACCAGTCAGTACATACGCAACCTCCGCCTCGCGTGTCAGCCACCTCTCTTGGGTAAGTGACGCATTATATGTTCCATTGTGGCAGATGATATGCCTTCTGTCCTGACAAAGCTTAATAGCCGGACGTGCACTTGAGTCGCAGTCGAGGGAAGGTCGATTCAGGCACATATGCTTCTCAATAAGGATGAAGACAACGCTCTTCCGACCCTTCTCCGACCTAGTAAATGTTGAGAAGAAACGTGCGGCAATCCGAATTGGGTGTTTTTTTAAGCAACACACCTGTGCGCTGCAGATACCGGCTCTGTACCTTCCTAATCGCGGATGGTAGGGATAGCCGTCGTCCGGCTATGTCAATCTTCATGGATAGCGAACAGAATGCTTCCATGCGTACAACTTTCGGGCTGTTAAGGGGCATGAATTACTGAACGGCATCGGTTGTAGGCTTTCGTCGTGAAAAAGTTGGTGGCAGAAAAGCTGGCAGCAAGAACAATGTTCGGCTGTGATGTAACTTTGTGCTATGCCCATATTCACAAATCTAGCAAAAGCACAGGTGTATTATATAATGTCTATGTGTTCCAAG
>NW_008751973.1:6391-12569 GCF_000715545.1 Opisthorchis viverrini | reverse complement strand
TGATATGCCTTCTGTCCTGACAAAGCTTAATAGCCGGACGTGCACTTGAGTCGCAGTCGAGGGAAGGTCGATTCAGGCACATATGCTTCTCAATATGGATGAAGACAACGCTCTTCCGACCCTTCTCCGACCTAGTAAATGTTGAGAAGAAACGTGCGGCAATCCGAATTGGGTGTTTTTTTAAGCAACACACCTGTGCGCTGCAGATACCGGCTCTGTACCTTCCTAATCGCGGATGGTAGGGATAGCCGTCGTCCGGCTATGTCAATCTTCATGGATAGCGAACAGAATGCTTCCATGCGTACAACTTTCGGGCTGTTAAGGGGCATGAATTACTGAACGGCATCGGTTGTAGGCTTTCGTCGTGAAAAAGTTGGTGGCAGAAAAGCTGGCAGCAAGAACAATGTTCGGCTGTGATGTAACTTTGTGCTATGCCCATATTCACAAATCTAGCAAAAGCACAGGTGTATTATATAATGTCTATGTGTTCCAAGACATTGTCACCTTTTCGCGCAAACCCCACTAACCGCAAACCCCCCAGTAGTTGTTCATTCTGACTGTAAACATGTGATTATGCCAGACGGTGTGCCACCAACAAGTTGAGAAAAAACATCATTATTATCATTATCTGCTGTGCCACGCGCACTCACGATCATTCACTTCAATTACGGCCCGCTTGTTGTACATCACCCACCAATAGGAAGTGTGCTCACAATTCGGAGTTTTCTACTTTGGAAACATGACAAACAACTGAACGTAGACGGTCGCCTGGAAAGACGATGAATCACGAGGACACGCTGGAGCATGCCAAACATTTGTTCCGGCAAGCCTAATGGCTCGTACGGGGATATGCAAAGCAAACTTATACAACTGGAAGTCCTGGTAAACGACGGTTAAGTTCTAAATGTGACCAGGTAAGCATGCTCGTCCGTTTTCAGGCACATGAGACCGCGACCCCAGAAGCTACACTATCATGTTAGAACTATGAAGGTGGATGCGTTCTAAGTTCCTCATGGTTCCTGGTGCAAACACTTAGGCTTTCCGAAACTTTTGCCGCTAAATGCATATACCTCTTCCGCCTGGATCAAAGCACAGATTCATAGTACAGTGTGTCCCCGAATTTCGTGTGCGTCCTTATTTTCGGCTCAAGGGAGAGGATAATCGACAGCCGTTAGTAAACAGTACAGTTCCAGTAAGAGTTAAAAGACGACAATGGTCTCGTGTGACGCATGAAAATTTTCATCAGTTTAAGATCGTTCGTACAGCAATGGAGCACCATGCGTTTTTGGTAAATTTCGTATTTTCCAAGGCCTAATGGTCAGCTGGCACTAGCCTACATGGCGCAATGAAATACAAATCTGTCGTTTAAGATGGAATCGCGTGAACACGACTCTCCGAGATTTGCAACGCTGAAGTGCTTCCTTAATGGAGTAACCATCGCTTCTAGTGTGTCCACCGCATCCCTATAGTAATAACTCGATAAATTAACTTATCTTCTTGTAAGTTCAGGGCGCCAAAGCTTCATAAATCATTGCGCATCAAGAATTCGGTATGCCTCTCAAAAGCACATGCGAACTAGTTCAAACCCTCAACAAAATTCAGTTTTTCATCTCGTCGAATTTGTACCTCAATTTTTGTCGAATCACAGCGGATGTGCAAGTGTTGTCTAATTGATTGGGCATCGTAGACCCACAGCTGCATGTTATTCGTGTGCGTCAGTTAAGTTCTCATTTGGGTATTGAGAAGGAACAGCAGTCTCCCGTAAACAACAAACTGATTTGCAACTGAGCGTATTTCCCGGGAACGACAGCTGCTTCCAATTAGGTTCAGACTCATCGGTGGGCATTTGGACGAGCAGCAAATTACCTGGCAGCTGCCCGGATCCGACTGTGAAGAACCCGGTATGTTTCGAATTTTTCAATGAAGAGCTGAGCCGGCTGTAAACAGGACAACAATATATCCCAGATGGTTTGAAACGCTGAGCCTGAAAACTCCAGTTACGGACAGGGATCATTATCATATGCAGCCTCACGTTGTATATATATATATATATCAGTCCGAGCTTTCCAGATTAATGAGCGTCTGTGGTATTGATTACCCAAAACAGCTATTACTGGGGTCCAAAAACACGTGATTTGGTTTTCGCTTAGTCGACTGGCAGATAAAGGTCCATATATGGCCACAAAAGTGAAACCCCGCAATAATCCGTCCACGAGTACAGTGTGGGTTTAAGCAGATTTCATAAATTATTGCAGCTACAGAACCTCCCGCAACTTTCGCGCATCGTATTAGATTAAGCTTTAGCTTCAGGTCGCGACATCTCATCACATTTGTACCTCTTTTACCAATTCGACGAAACTGATGACTTTGAAAATTTGCTGCCTTCAAAAACCAACCGCATGGAGAATCTTCAGAGAAATACGCATACATAGATATTTCCAACTATGAAGTGATAACCTTTGAAAACACCATGGTTTTCGAGAAATTGATTCCTTCGGCAAATACTGAATGGCTACACAGATCCAATCGACATGGTATGCGGCTAGTTGAAGCGGCTTGTTACCAAACACCCGCACCCTCCGACCGCCAATTTTCTTTGACTTGCAATAGGCCGGAGAGCGTCTGTCACCATGTACTCCGGAGCCTGATGACGTTCTTCCGATTCGGATCCGGCACAGGTAGCACCGTCCGTGCCCCCGACTCCGGAGGTTCGTCTAGGGTACCGGGTGTTCCATGTGGCGCGCTCTGGGTGTGGGGCCACATCTGAAGCCCGGAGTTGATTTACCTGACGCAGTTGCGTCTGCAGTCTGACTCGTACCACGTGCTTGATTCAGCGTGCTACCTTGCATCCGCTGTGCTCACCATCCACAATATCCTTGATTGATCACCTTTTATTTGCGGGACAGTTGTGTTTTCATGCGAGTCACTCTACGTTAGCTTCATTGGTGGCGGTGGAACGCTTTGACTGAATGCAAAACAGTGGACTGATGGGTGGCAACTGAGGATAGAGCCTTACAGGTTGCTGGTGGTATTTGCCAAAATGGGCTGGAGTGACAGGGTAGGTGGTACCGGATGTCGCGATTTGAATCGCCGCCCCATCACGTATGCTTGTGGCAGTCCGTGTTTGAGCTGCAATTGTGGTGACCAGAAAATGCCCAGAAGGCATTGTTCCCATGACCATCGAAACGAATCCCGTTGTATGTAGCAAAGTAGTCCATGCCCCTAATTACGTCGCCCATTGTGTCGTGTTGATGGGTGGTCTTTTCAGCGAGCTCCTCGTCTTGTATCCATAGCAACCAATTTTGTGGTCTTTTCGGCCGCATTTTCGGTGCGTAATATGCCGTTAAAGACAGTGATGTGACAAAAAAGGTAAAGGCAGCTTCCTGGTTACGATTCGGAAGTTTCTTTGCAAGCCATGTCGGGCTGAAGGAAGTGGGGGTGTCCCCTTCCGCTTCTGACATTCGCTGATAAGTTCGTGCAGTTGGCTCTGGATCCTATATACTTCGATTAAGTTGCGAGACCTAAACATCCGTATCTGCTTGTGAGCAAATCTTATGACGAAGCTGGTCATACCGACAAGGGTGTCCAAAACTTTAGGACACATTTTCATAATCTTCAGACACTGATGAACCTTGGGAAGGAAATTCTACTTATCGAATACTTGTACCAGAATCCTATAGTGTCCACGAGATCAAAGCAAAGAACGACAAGGCAAGCATTAAATTTGGAAAGCAATCTTGTTCAGCTGTCCATAGTTATCCCACTGACAGTATAGCTTTCCGGGCAACACCAAACTGAAAAAGGCGAACTCCAAGGACGTTCCCGTGTACCTTGAACAAACTGTTGAAAGTTTCTCCAGATTCAGCGTCGAAACTGGGTTCTGTAGTTGCACTGATAATGACGTCTGTTAAAGAAAACGCAATACCAACATTCCATCCAAAAAGTGTTTACATTAGGAATCCAACAAGCCTCATTTGAGCATCCCCAAACTGCTTTGTTGCTGCAGTAAAATTATCATTTTTACTCTGCCAAATTCGGCAACATAGGTTCGGGTTGGAGCCAGTTTCTGTGGATCACTCATGGTGGTTTAAAATAATTGTTGGTCCTCGGTTTGTTCTTCCGCTCTCTGTGGCACATCAAAAAGCACGAGAGCTCCAGCTACCCCTCTGTGAAGATAACAGAAGTTATTTAAGCCATCCATAGGGTTGCCAGTGAATGATTCACAAGATCATGCCAGTAGCCTGTGAGGGAGACAGCAAGGCGAGAAGCGCACACCCCTCGGAAGATTCGGATTCAAGCTAGGCCTACAGCTACTGAATCTCTCAACACATCTGTCGGTACATCTTCCCAATCCCTAACTCTGGAGGCATCAGAGACCGTCGAAGTGCTCGTCTACAAGTTGTCTCAACCCTTTTAACAAACTTCAGGGTGTTGAAAAGCTGGTCGGCTTTGAACAGTCTTCTGTAATCGTATTTACAGAAACCTGGCTCACACCAGGTGTCCGTCGAAGTGCTCGTCTACAAGTTGCCTCAACCCTTTCAACAAACTTCAGGGTGTTGAAAAGCTGGTGTGCTTTGAACAGGCTTCTGTAATCGTGTTTACAGAAACCTGGCTCACACCAGGTGTCTCTGATACGAAAATCTCGATGGTCGGACTCTCGATTTGTTTAACTGACTCAAAACATGAGTGTTGATGGGGTTATTTTTACATACATGCGGCCGTGCCCATCCCGATTGTTCTCTCAGACGCCACTCCTGAACTCTTTGCGATGCACTTCGGATTCAAATACAGCTGAGAGGGACTGATTTTCCTCTTCTCGGCATGGTCTACCGTCGCCACTCAAGAACTCCGAAGATGACCAATTACACATACAAACCACTGACAACTCTCCTGCAGCTTTTTCTTCACACACCTCCTGCTGGTAGTTGATTTGAATGCCCCCAGAGCCTTATGGATGGAACTCCAAAGCATCGGTTCAAGTGGTCTTGCTGCAACGGCGTTGTCCAAAGTCATTCAACAGAGTGCATGGACTCAGCATGTCGTCGCACCCACCAGATGCGGCTCAGGCCAATTACCACCTCTCCTTGATTTGGTAATCACCAACGAAACATGGTTCGTCGTTTAGGTATTAATTAACGACACAACGTGGCATAATGACCACCGTGTGTTGACCTTTGACTACATATGCTACTGGGTTTGAATGCCCCCAGAGCCTTATGGATGGAACTCCAAAGCATCGGTTCAAGTGGTCTTGCTGCAACGGCGTTGTCCAAAGTCATTCAACAGAGTGAGTGCATGGAGCATGTCGTCGCACCCACCAGATGCGGCTCAGGCCAATTACCACCTCTCCTTGATTTGGTAATCACCAACGAAACATGGTTCGTCGTTTAGGTATTAATTAACGACACAACGTGGCATAATGACCACCGTGTGTTGACCTTTGACTACATATGCTACTGGGCCTGGAACCTGGATGCTCAAACCTGGATTTGAAACTTCTGCCCTGCAGAATTCTCAGGAGTGCGAATCTTCATTTATCAGTATAAATTGGGACTATCTTCAGCGGAGGAGATACCCGCAATCATTGTCCAGAATGTTAGGAGTGTGGCCAGATATTCATCACAAAATCACCGACAGGCAATTGTATAGACCGTCGAGTGGGAAAGAGGTGTAACGGTCGAACGGTATCTTCGAGTGACGCGTAATACAAAAACCTCCAGATAGGCAAAACAAAGTCGGAGCTGCGTTTCTATACGGTACTATTAGGGTAAGAGAAATTCACAATTTTTGCAAACCTCGACAGCATTCGCAGATTCACGGACTCACGGATTGATACACAGGATCGAGGCTTTTGCCCAATTTTTCCGGGTCGGTTTTGTTCTTGTCGGTCCCTGTCGTTCGCCTGAAAGGCACAAGTGAAAAAAGGCTGTGGCACTGCTCTTTATGTTCTCATCGGGGGCAGTATGCTTGCCAGCGCGAGGATTCGCATAAATAAATGTCTAATAGTGCTTTAAATTGGGTTCGAGAAGGAGCGAGTACAACCGTCGGAGGAAGGCCATTTCACGCAGCTACTAAACGAAATGAAAAAGTTTTGTCTAATGAATGTGTGTGCCCTGAGCTTGAAAATTTTCTTAATATGTCCCCGCCGGGTGTTTGCTGGGTCAACGGTAAAAAACCT
>NW_008751973.1:0-6283 GCF_000715545.1 Opisthorchis viverrini | reverse complement strand
GCGGGAATTACAAATGGGGACGGAATAAACGTGGGGAATTTCATTGTCAACATGACGGATGATACACCGCCCGCCAAATTCTCCACGTTGATTCTGCGGCCGACCCGGTTCTTGCCTTCTGCCTACGCTCACCTCCATTCTAAGGTCCCCCATCAGCCACCGACACGGATGGTCTGAATCCACTCCTGCCACAAGTGTCGACTTCGATAGTGTACAAGCCTAACCGCGTTCCTCCAGTAAACACACCTTTTTATATCTCTCTTAAGAACGCCGCCTGCCGTTCTAACATGCAGGGTTCTTACTAAGCCATCTGGGCTCGCCTCACAACTATCTATTACCCCCAGAGGCCATTTTTCACGAAGCAGGTTCTCACCAGAGACTAGAACCCGGTCTCCTCGTAAGCTAGAACGCTTCGCATCCAGTACATAAGCGTTAACCTGATGCAGCTCCTGCGCGAAGTGACTGGATTGCGCCATCTTTATCAAACAATTACGCGCTTGGCGGAGTTCGGATACTCTGATAACACCGGAAAGTAGAGGCCCTTTCCTCGCTCTGCCCGTGTTAATCAATAGATATTTCCTGTAACGCAGTAACCAAGCCACCACCGGTAGCTTCATCCAACAGGAGAACCGAGACAGTGGGCACGTGACATCATTTCCCTCCCGTCGGCTAGCCTGTGCTGCAGGGCTCTTCGGACTACCTCTATCACAGGGGTCAACATTAACCTGTAGCAACATCCCTTTGATGCCGGCTACCACAGCAACTTGCTCTAAACGAAAGCTCAGCATAACGTTTACAAGTTTTATGGTTAACTCAGGGCCCGGATACAGGTGATCGTTCAGGGACACACCATGAGATTCGGCAGCGCAGTCAAATACAACCCGAAGAATATTCGTACCATTATCACTGTAGACATCGGCGGACTTGCTACGTCTAACAGCGAAGCGCATCAAACATTGTAGGAATGAATCAGTCGACAGGTTGCCTGCCAGTTCCAAATGGACTATTCTGGTCTTCAGACAGCTGAAGATAGATTCATGGCGTTTTTCTTGCGAACGGCCGCGTTCGGTCTTAAAAGGTCCAAAGTAATCCAGCCCACGCACCCAAAGGGGAACCAACTCACTCCTACTAAGTCTGCCGGTAATGGAGCCATCATTTGTGTACCGAGCCGTGCGGATCGTCGCCTGCATAAAGAGCACACACCAATCACTCGCTTGACGGCGCCGGTTCCATTGATAATCCAATATCACAGTCAAGTAGAACCCAAGATCTGCCCTACTCCACAGTGCTTGTCTACTCCAAGAAAGTGACGTATGATCAAGGCGGTAACTGGATTTCAGCTCCAAAGAGCTTGATGTTTGATTGACTGACTGTAGTTCGAGTAACTATGTCTGCCTCCCACGCACAAAATCCCACCGACCAAACAGGTGAAAATTTTCGTAAGCTAGAACGCTTCGCATCCAGTACATAAGCGTTAACCTGATGCAGCTCCTGCGCGAAGTGACTGGATTGCGCCATCTTTATCAAACAATTACGCGCTTGGCGGAGTTCGGATACTCTGATAACACCGGAAAGTAGAGGCCCTTTCCTCGCTCTGCCCGTGTTAATCAATAGATATTTCCTGTAACGCAGTAACCAAGCCACCACCGGTAGCTTCATCCAACAGGAGAACCGAGACAGTGGGCACGTGACATCATTTCCCTCCCGTCGGCTAGCCTGTGCTGCAGGGCTCTTCGGACTACCTCTATCACAGGGGTCAACATTAACCTGTAGCAACATCCCTTTGATGCCGGCTACCACAGCAACTTGCTCTAAACGAAAGCTCAGCATAACGTTTACAAGTTTTATGGTTAACTCAGGGCCCGGATACAGGTGATCGTTCAGGGACACACCATGAGATTCGGCAGCGCAGTCAAATACAACCCGAATCTTTTCTGGCTTTTTTGGGCTAATAACCATATGGTGTGGGAGATACCACTGCCTTGCATTTAATGACAATGTGGGAGCATCTGCCACCCGTTCAATGTTTCCTCTCTCCATGTATGCGCGAAGCACCTTATCGTACTTTACATGTAAAACACGATCCTTGCACAGTTTAGTTTTCAGATTATCCAGACGGTTCCTAGCCACCTGGAAGTTATCGGGTAGGGTAAGTGCGTTGTCCATCCATGAAAGCGGCAGCTGATAGTGTCCACTTACTCGCACCGCACCAGTCTCTGCTATCATCAGTGCTCTCTGATCCGATACTGAAGTGTCCGCGAATTCCGAGTTGTTCAGTCGTTGCAAATGCTCCTATGCCCTGATTGCACCCGGTTATACAATGACTGACGACCTTCTGCTTCGTCCCGTTTTTCACAAGTAGACCCCAAGATCTGCCCTACTCCACAGTGCTTGTCTACTCCAAGAAAGTGACGTATGATCAAGGCGGTAACTGGATTTCAGCTCCAAAGAGCTTGATGTTTGATTGACTGACTGTAGTTCGAGTAACTATGTCTGCCTCCCACGCACAAAATCCCACCGACCAAACAGGTGAAAATTTTCGTAAGCTAGAACGCTTCGCATCCAGTACATAAGCGTTAACCTGATGCAGCTCCTGCGCGAAGTGACTGGATTGCGCCATCTTTATCAAACAATTACGCGCTTGGCGGAGTTCGGATACTCTGATAACACCGGAAAGTAGAGGCCCTTTCCCCGCTCTGCCCGTGTTAATCAATAGATATTTCCTGTAACGCAGTAACCAAGCCACCACCGGTAGCTTCATCCAACAGGAGAACCGAGACAGTGGGCACGTTGACATCATTCCCTCCCGTCGGCTAGCCTGTGCTGCAGGGCTCTTCGGACTACCTCTATCACAGGGGTCAACATTGACCTGTAGCAACATCCCTTTGATGCCGGCTACCACAGCAACTTGCTCTAAACGAAAGCTCAGCATAACGTTTACAAGTTTTATGGTTAACTCAGGGCCCGGATACAGGTGATATGGGTTTGGTTGGTAGAATTTGGCGTTACAGGGGGGCGTCCCACGTCCCCCTCTCGAGCTAGTTGCCGGAACCGACTTCTTGTAACTCGGGAGCGCGTGTTCACAAACTACAAGTATCCAACCGAGTAAGGTTTTCACAGCAAACGGCTGTTTTTTACTCCCCAGGCGCTGGTCAAAGACCCAATGCGTTTCAGATACGTCACAACCAATAAGGATTCCTACATCCTTTTCAGTCAGCTCGTCGGAGGCAACTCCTTTAAGGTGAGGTCACTTGCGAGCCGCTTCTTTGATAGATGGGACAACTCGCATAGGTAAGCTGTCAACGACGAATGACATGTCAATATCTATCGACTGGCTTTCATCCATTGATAAAAGCCTGATGTCATGAGCTTCGGATGTGCATCCCATGGAACTACCCAGTGTATCAATGGCCATAGACGTGGGTAGCAGCCTGACCCCATTTTTCACCAAAAGGTCCCGCTTTACCAGCGTTATGTCGGACCCAGCATCTAAAAATGCATACGTTGTCACCTTTCCTGCAGGACTGTCCAGCTTGATCTCCCAATGTATAACTCAAATTGGCGGGTGAACCCTCGGTAATGACACGGATTATCATCAAAGTATGATAGTTCCACTGATAGTTCCACTTTTGGCAGGTACATATTGGCTGGCAATTGAGTGACGAAAATGGCGGGTTTGGGCCCTGGGGACGGCCCTCTGATATCATCAGCATATCTTAGTGGCCTTTCATCTGTCTGCTTCACGTACCTCGCTAATTGTTCATTTAGGGCCACTGGTTCCCAGACTTCCTCTAGTGAGTCCTCTTCGGCCTCTAGCTCAATTTCGGCTAACTCAGTTTTGCTATGCGCCTCTAAGAGAGCCCAATGGAACTCGACCTCCCACTTAGTCCGGTACTCCTGATGGAACTCGACCTCCCACTTAGACCGGTACTCCTGGAGCTGAGCAGACTTTAAAGCTTTCATAGCTACACTACTTTTACGACCAGAAGCATAAAGTGACTTACAAGAACCGGGGCACGAAGTAAACTGCATTGCAATTGTTTCCTCCGCAGCTTCAATCGTTTGCGCGCCCTTGGATCCTGTTTCCTTCACGATTGTTCCAAAAGTTGACATCTTTACTTCAAACGAGACGACATAAGGTGTCGAGTACTTCAACGGTCGAACGGTATCTTCGATTGACGCGCAATACAAAAACCTTCGGGTAGGCAAAACAAGGTCAGAGCTGGGTTTCTATACGGTACTATTAGGGTAAGAGTAATTCACAATTTATACAAACCTCGACAGTAGATACGCGTTTAGAAGAAACAGCCCGCTTGGACTACAAAAGTACAAAGCAAGGGAGCAAACAGGCTCCCACGTGTGACAGCCACACGTGCAAAGTCAGATACAAATGGCCGGATTACCTCAAGGACAAATGGGTGAACTGGGAAGGACAAACAAACGTCAGTTCATATATACACACTAAACACAAAAGTGGGGCGGGGATTACAAATAAGGACGGAATAAACGTGGGGAATTTCACTGTCAACATAACGGATGATACAGAAGTCTCAACTATTTTTCCAAAGTTCACTCTATAAGACGCAGAAGATAAGCTGGAGTTTTGTAAAATACGGCATTGCTGTAAACCATAAATCAGCAAATGAAACGTACAAAAACAAGTCATCATGGTGAACGTCGCCCGAAAATATAAGAAATGTGCTGTTTAAACAAATGAGACATTGCTTCAGAAATAAGCCAACCGCGATGACCTTCAGGAATAGGAACGAGGAACCCGTGATTAACCCAATGGTGGTATCTGCTCCAACAACCTTAACGCACCCAAACTTGTCAAGACAGAACTACGGGCGCCCTCTAACCAACTCGCTTCTCGCGAAGGAGGGTAGTCATCAATTCTTACTCGAAATCAACCTGTTCTGTGCGTTGGGGTAGGAGAGAGACCATCTGAAGATCCTGAATGTAACATCATTCACACTGGCAAAGTACTTTTCCCAATGTCTCTTCAGTCACCTGAAGAAGACCAGCTTTTCCTTTGCTTGGAAGGAAGCGATTGTCACGCCAGCTCACAAAACTGGTGACCGACGATCGCCTTTGAGTTTTTGGCCCGTCAGCCTCTCTGGCGCACCGTGCAACGTGGTTGAACGCACTCTGAAGTGAGTCGTCCCAGACCACCTTGATTCCAACAAATTTATTCCTCGCAAACCCTCCTTGCTTGACGAAAATGCTCGTGTGTATGGACAGCTCACAGATGCTAAGAACGAAGAGCTTATATCGGGTGCCACATTTCTCCATAACGCAAAAGCATTCGATCCAGTCCCACACGTTCACCTGCTCCACAAACTCCAATCTTACGGGATTCAATGGAAAATTATACGCTGGATTAGGGCGTTGCTCGCAGAGGGAACAATCCGAGTGAAAGTAGGCTCGACTTACACTTTTCCGGCGCCGGAGCACCGTCGCTTCCGAGGAGACCTGATACTCACCTATGATATGTTCAAACAAGGTTTAGCCAATAGTGTTTCACCGTTTAACCAGCTAACACACGACAGAGACATGGGAAGATTTTCAAGCTCAGAGCACACACTTTGATTAGGCAAAATATGGTCTCATTTCGGATAGTTGCTTCGCGGAATAACCTTCCTCCGACGATTGTCCATCTAGTACCCAGTTCAGAGCACTGCTAGATACCTCTCCATGGAGTCCTCCTGCTGGCAGGCCTAATGCCCAAAGAGTACTGCTACATCCTTCTTTCGCTTGTGTCTTTCAGAGGAACGACCACCACTGATCGACAAGAGCAAAATCGATTCGGAAACTTGGGCGTAAGCCTCGATTCTGTGAATAAATCCATGAATCCACTGGTCGAAGCCAGATGTCTCTGACGCGGAGATCTCGATAGACGGTTACTCTATTTTTCGAGCCGACTCAAAAAGAGGGTGGGCAGGTGGGGTTTCTCTGTGCTTACATGCGGCCCCACCAATCCCGACTGTCCTCTCTGACACCACTCCTGCACCATTTAGCGATGCACTGTGGGTCCAAATCCCGCTGCGCGGGTTCGATTCTCTCCTGCTCGGTGTGGTCTACAGTTGCCCCTTGAAGATGCATGATTCCCCATACAAACCCTTGAGCAACTCTTCTCCAACTACCATTTCACTCATCTTCTGCTGGTAGGTGACTTCAGTGCCCCAAAGGCCTCCTGGATGGAACTCCAGCGCGTCGAATCAGGCGGGCTTTTTGCAGCGGTGTTGGCTGAAGGCCGCACCCAAATTGAGTTCGCCGAAACTAT
>NW_008751972.1:591881-595996 GCF_000715545.1 Opisthorchis viverrini | reverse complement strand
GGCCAAGTAGTTGAAAAATAACCGTTGATAATCAGTTAAACATCTAATAAATGAAGCAACGAGAAACATCAAATTGAGTGTGAAAATACCTTGTTTTGACGTATGTCCAGTGGCGGGCTTGAGTTACGGAATTTCCCATGAGGAATCCCATCGACAAACAGAGACGCCCAGGGGGGAATAGCTCGAATAAAGCCATTCTCCACCGAGTTCTTTCGGAAAAGACATGCACAAGATTGAGGAGGAAGAAATTCAAATTCCTCAGTGGGGCAGGGGCTTACTTCCATAGAATGGAGGGGGGGCACAGTAGAGATTTTCCAAACTCTCGACCCCCTATTTTTACTATCCACCTGTCGCATTCAAAACTGATCTGTTATCTCGCCATTTCCTGCGCCCTTGCCGATCAAATAGAGTGAAGCTATGCAATCCCAAACGGAACAGAGAACTGAGGTACATTTTTTCATTCCACTATAGTTAATATAACGTCCACATAAACTAGATCATCAAACGACACCTGAGCGGTCAGGTGCGTTTTTCACAATCGAGCACAAGCAGTTGGCTCACGCGGTTTTTCCAATCTTAAAGAAGACTTTGGTCGTGATAATCAAACAATTTATTTCACACTATAAAGAGGGCTAATTAGGAACAAAGCCAAGCGCGTCGCGGACCAATCGGAGCTGGTTCTTATGTTCATGGCTGGCAAGACATTGACACAAAAGTGCCACTCTGTAATCAAACCAATGTTCAGAACTTATCGCGGTTGATGAGGGATGCTATCGAATCTCAGCTTGCAGTCCATCGTTTGATTAACGAGCCACCTGGTACGGACAGCGAGATGACGTTCTGGGAAGCGTGCTCTCCCAAACTCCTACCTAATCTGGTATTGCAGGTTTCATTGCAGGTAAAATGATATACAACACATGATGCGCGCTGCGTATCATCGATAACGAAATAACTAGCTCGGGAGCAGCTATGTATGGACAACTGGGGTACGTGTTTCGTGTCTTTCAGCCACGGTCGCGTTTAAACCTCTCAACCAATTATTTATCTAATGAATGAAACCGGTTTGCCCTGGGCCGTGAAATGCCGTGAACATTATTAGACTTCTTTCGGTAGCCGCTGGAAATTAGTATGATCCTCGAGAATTCTTCCTATTCTTGGAGTCTGTCATCAGTGGAACTGCTTCTAAGGTGATCGAAAAAGACGTACACCACGTGCCAACGGGACCATTTGCTATTTTACGTCCGGACATCTGCTATTAAAATGGGGAAAGTGGGGAAGTGCAAATAACCAAGCGATCTAGAGAAGATCGGACCACAACGCAATGCAAACTGAGAATGGGCCAATCAAATTAAAGGAGGAAACTACTAAAAATAGACGGCACTGAGGTAACAAATCGACTCACTGGGACGCAGGCCAAAGTACAGCAAAGATCTCTCAAGCAGCAAATCCTGTTGGGAGATTAAATTATCTTCTAATGCTGTATAAACGCAAGCAGGCAGGGATTAAAAAACCCGCCCAAATGAGCACACATGATGTCCCAACGCATGTTGACGAAACGTTTGCAAGTCAATGGTCAAGCTTGATGAACAGATCAAAACGCACCGGATTAACAAACAAGTTGAGTAAGCTGGGCCAATGTCAAGCAGACACTTGGTCTGTACGAACCAAAGTCAGATGCAAAACGAATTTTTTCAGGTGCACGGGAAGAGTGACTGCCTTAACCAAGGCGGCATCTGATCATACGATGCGCGCTGGCGCGGGGAATGCCGGTCAATTGAGACACCTGAGTTATTGACAAAGATGTCATGGTTCTCTGGGACTGAAGTTGCTCGACGGCATTCTGTACACTCACAGATTTTCTCCCTTTGCCAGGAAGATCCAATACAGATCCAGTGGACTCAATGCGCTGACTAACATCCACCAAAGATAGAAAAATACCAACATTTGTTTACAAAACCTCCTTTTTGTGGTTACTGATAATAAAAGTTTTCATCAACTTTCCTTTGGTTAACTACGTTTATTTACTCAATCAAATTTTGCGTCTTTTATGAGATACTCTTTATTTTGGAGAAATTCCATTCAGAGCAATGACACAAAAATTCCACAGGCGAATGAGAAACCACATTCATAAACAAGGCCTTGATGTCAAGAGAGAATGGTTTTTGAGCTCATCGAAAAATGGCATAGAACCTGTATGCTTCGACACGCCAAACAATCACTGCATTCAACGCCCACTGCATTTACAGTTGACCAACTGAAGGTTGGATCAGTAACCCACGAAATCGGCGTACTCTCATCGAAACATGTGGCTCTGAATCCGATTGAGTGCCTCCAGAAACCGCTAGGTAGCTGAAATAACTGGGCTCCTCAGTCCAGAGAACAAACAACTGGGGAATTTGCGAAACCAGTTTCGGACCTTTCGGTTAGCGATGCATCCGCTTCAGAAGCAAAGACGACAGAAGGAAAACTACCTTCATTGTTATGTACTACTCATAAGGTTGGTGAAAATCCGTCGACAGCCCACGACCGGTTTTGCCCTCCTTCGGGCTCATCAGGTAGGCGCAGTCTCCGGGTTTCCGTCAACCTCATGTTCTACTTGGAAGCAAATTGCACGAAATTGGCGAAATACATTCATTTGCAAACAAATTCGCTTCTTCGAGAGACTCACCTGGAACCCACCTTATGAGTAGTGCATTAACAATATACGTGTATCGTGATATCTCGAATATCGTAGCAACCGAAACATGAGGCGGCCTGTTGCAGTACACTCAGCTGCCTACCACAAACGAGAGTTCCATCTGTGCTCCAGGTGAATTTTTTGAAAAAAAAAACAAATTTATTCGCAAATGAGTGTGTTTCGTTGAAGTAAAGTGTACCTTTTTGACAAAAACGTTTAAAAGTTTTGGCTACCAGACCTCTAGATGACTGCCACAAAGCCTCAGTGGTTAACAACAAAACATTTGCATCAAAGGCAGCCACAGGCAAAAGCGAGGCCTGTTCCGAAAAAAGACTTGAAAATTGCAGAAAAGCAAGAATATTGCAATGCTAGCATTTCTACTGGACTGCTCGCATATTCGCTATATTTTTGTAGGTATATTGAAAGCACTTTATACCATCCCGTAAATTTTTGAATTAATTAAGACTGCGGTTCGTAATATAAGACATTGAAAATAAATAAATATAGAGATGCTATAATCCACCGGATCGGATTCGCCGTGGTCTTATTGCAAACAATGGTGAGCGGGAGTTTGAGCAGCAAGGCACACCAACATAGACTGAAAACACGGAATCGAGTCAAAGTGCATACATTAGAACAGGCAAATAGTGCTAAAACCCAAGTACACAAGCTGGTCTTATCAGACTAGCTTCAGGATGGTGGACCGTACCTACATGTTTGGACAAAAGGATTACTGGAAAAAGGGTGCTGATGGCTCCTGGAACCTCGGATTATATCATCGTATATCCATAAGCTGTGAGTTGATTTCGAATCATTGGATGATTTCAAAAATCTGTCAAAACTCTTTAGTGCTTCACTTCATTTTTGGTATAGTTTTGATTATCAGTGGAGACTAGTGAGAAAGTATCCTGAAGAGAGCAGGAATCAATGGACAACGGACGAATGGGTGAAGATTTATGTGTTTCAACATGAGATAATTGCTAAATTTTCGGATGGAGATGCCAGTGGCAAGTATTCAGCGACGAGGTCCCCAAATGAGAGCCCCAATGACAGCTCCCATTTACGAATGTAGACGAGATTTGGCTCTTACTTTTGTGGGTGGGTTTCACAAACATAAGGTTTACAAATTGCCCAACTGTTAGCTGATTAGACTGGGAACGTTTGCACCGCCCAAGACCTCCTGCAACATAATGGAAACAAAAGAAAACTACTCACAAGGTTGCTGAAAACTCTTCGACAGCCCATGACCAGTTTCGCCCTTCTTGAGGCTCATCAGGTAGGTGCAGTCTCCCATTTTCCGTCAACCTTATGATCTACTTGAACCCAAATTGCACTGTTTTCGAGAAGTACACTCATTTGCAAATCAATTCGGTTTTTACGAGAGACTCGACTGAAGCTGTCGTTTATGCTATTTTACAACTGAATATGCTGCACACAG
>NW_008751972.1:588581-589755 GCF_000715545.1 Opisthorchis viverrini | reverse complement strand
GAGTTTTCAGCAACCTTGTGAGTAGTTTCATTTATGGAAACAAACGCGTTCCCGTTTGATTACTAGGTATGTTGCATAAATCCCGGTGATTCTAGTAAGCATAACGAAACCAAGTTACAGGATACAAAACTATACTCACCGAAACCAATGGGGGAGCGTCAACCATGGATAAGTCGTTTACCAGTATACTACACCTGTATGCCTGATTGCTCAAGTGAGCAATGCTCATTTGTCTAGGAGCTTTTATGCCGTGATTTTCCATGCCATAGCATGATTCTTCCTATTTTTGTCTGTTCAACAATCCAGTCAACACTTATCAGTAAGTGGAAACTAATCCAAGTGATTACAACTCACTTTCGGCGCATTTCGTTTGCTTTTTTCAGACAGAATTCGTCGGGCGGAACCGAATGAGTGTTCCTTGAGTGTTTGTCTACCTAACCAAGGAATTCTACAAGAATCCTACAAAGATTTGGTTTATCTTCTAACCATTCTTCTAATCAGCGTAAAAAATCTGGTTTTATTACTGCAGTATGAGCTCGAAATAGCGTGGAACTGCCGAACGTTACGTTGGTGGCTGGAACTCAAATTCCGCATTTCAACTGCTCCTTTCTGGGCGCGGGGTATTTGGCAGTACCTCAGCACCCTTCTTTGGGTGAAACTGCTCACAAGGTTGCTGAAAGCCCCTCGAAAGCCCACGATCGGTTTCGCCATTCTTGGGGCTCATCAAGTGGGCGCAATCCTCGAGTTTCTGTCAAACTTATGTTCTACTTGAACCCAAATATAATATAATGTAATTACTAATATTATCGCGATGTGGGAGTTTGCTTTGCCAAAATACTTGTCCATGCTTTACGAGTGTGAAGCACCACTACACACCCCACCAACGCACTGATGATGTCACCTCGATTGGTGATGAAGCGTTTGCCCAGCTCAGCGAACAGACCAACGAGCAGTGTAAAGATACGTTTTTGTAGTACATTTTCTAACGCGGAGGCACCGGAGTTCTTGTTTCTTCGGCCTTTCAAAATCAACTGAAATTTCGAAAGTTCAAATGATATGCGCAGAAAACAAAAATACTCAGTCTCTGGGAAATGGCCTACCTCGCCATGTCGAGTTTTGTGAACTGTTGGCGGTTCCGTGATACCATATGGATAGATAGATAGATAGATAGATA
>NW_008751972.1:553944-577205 GCF_000715545.1 Opisthorchis viverrini | reverse complement strand
AAATCAAAACGGTTTGTAAATGAGTGCATTTCTTGAAAAAGTTCAATTTTGGCTCAAGTAGAACATAAGGCTGGCGGAAACTCGAGGACTGCGCCTACCTGATGAGCCTCAAGGAGGGTGGAACCGGTCGTGGGTTGTCGAGTGGCTTTCAGAAACCTTGTGATTAGTGCGTTGCGAATATACATGTATCGTGATATCCCGAATATCGTAGCGACTGAAACATGAGGCGGCCTGGTGCCCACACATTCAGTTGCCTGAGAACATCGCAAACGGGAGATTCAGCTGGGTTCCGGGTGAGTCCATCGCGAAACCAAATTAGTCTGCAAATGAGTGTACTTCGCTAATTCGTGATGTAGATGGAAAGACTTTCAGGTTTGACGTTGATTCCAAGGAATCTTTGCACATACAGTAAGGTTCTCAAACAGGATTATTTGGGCTTTCCCTGGGGGTGACCTCTTCTCGGTCAAGAAAATTCACTATCGGATGGACTGGTCCCCCTCCAGTTTTTATTATTTGAAAATGATGAGCGATACTCAGTAGTTTTAAGCAAGATATTTGAAAATACTCACTAACCCCATCCAGGCAACGTGTTTTGCAACCAAATTGGATGCAACCAAATTGCTCAGCTCAGCGAACAAGCCAACGACCATCTACGCTACCTGAGCTACCAACACTCTCCTCTATAGAAAAGGTTCAATTTAATATCAGCTGCATCCCACTGTGATTATTCAGGTGTTATCCAAATGAAGACTAAACAATTCCCTAATCTCACCTGTATCTGGGCAGGAACTTGTATCTTTCGGTCCAGATTGCAGGTCACATACATGGAAATCCATTGATCGCATATCCAGTGACTTGGCGGTCACATTTCCGGAGTGGATGTCAGTCCAGAGCGTGTGTGACCTCTGTAGTGAACACGTGGAGGGCGGATAACAACAAGTATGGCTGGGTTGCGCTTCTGGTGATAGAACAGATCCAGATGTAGATAGACAACTCAAAGTAAGGCAATCATTCTGTGCACAAGTGGGAATGTGTCGTACCAAGGAACGTGGAGGAGCAGATTTGTGTATATGTCTTCCAGTGGATTGGTTATACTTTTGAATCTGTTCCAGCCATCGAGATTGCGCCTTCCCAGATTCGACTAAGGCGGGATATGATTTGTAAAAATTCATTATCGCATACACCATATCTTTGTCAGAAGGGGGTGAGACATTTGGTTGTGTACAGTGTTCTGTACTGTTGAATAGTTGAGAAGGATTGAATGTGGTGGCAGGACTGGATCCGAATGGAGAGGAGGATGACGTGCGTCTTCTTGGTGTTCGATGACGTCCAGCAGAACCGTCACCGTGCCAGTTGCCCTCACCCGCAGGGGAGTACCCTGGCGCCACATTCAAAGTAGGTCCATCTGAACTGAGTACGCCTATACTGTTGGCATCATTATGTTTTATTTCTTGTGAATCTGGAAGTAAACCCAAAAGTTTTTGTATAGTGAATGTTCCAGCATTTAACCGACCATGGGAACTTGTCGATTCCAGCATTGTTGGTCAGTGTTCACTTGTCGAAATCAAACAGTTAATTTATCTCAGAGTGGTAAATCAGTTTGCAGTGAATCGCCCCTCCCTCCCTACATTTTCAAGCCAGTTTAAACCAAGCATTATTTTCGCCGTCATCAGAACTCTCGAAATGTTAGCTGACAAATGATTGGCTAGTTAGTGAACGGGACGGACATCTGTTAGCTCCCCTCTGGTCGACAAGGAATCGGAGAGTTACGATGCGTGAAGGGGTGTGTGTGCGAGTGCGTGCATCTGATTAGCCGGCATCAAGCCACACTGGAGTGAAATCGAGCCAATCAATGCGCCCCTTGGACGCAGAAACTTCATTGATCACCCTGTGGCCGTGCTAGCTGCAAAATGATTGGTCAGCCTTGTTCACATCAATCCGAGGGATGACAAAGTGGTCCGGATGTAAGATTCCCACGTTTGGTTGTTGTCGTAGTGAACAGGGTTGGTTCAAACATGGTGATTTTTTTTCGGAACGTGAAATTTGTCCCTCAATCGACCAGTTTTCGGCTGTCATATCCTGCAATCTTCCTTAGCTGAGTTATGTTCGGACACTGCCATCAGCAATGGTTACCAACCATTTAGTAGTTCTTTTCTGCCGTGTGGTGATCGAAATTTTGTGCAATGGAGTTTCGCAGTTTGTCTAAAGTCAGCGCGAGCTAGGTAAGATGCTGATAAACTTACGTTACTGTCGCTAGCTTCTGCCAGAAACAGAATAAGATGACAAAGGAGACAACGACCTTCATTTGGAGCCCAATAACTACCGAATCAGCTCAGACGGACTTATCCAACTTTATTGGACAGAGAGGTGCGTAAATTTTACCCCTACACTTTCCCATGGCACTGGTGAATTCAGCTATTTACCAGCCCACGCCCCTTACACCATTTTCCCTTTTTGGCACAGCTTCACAATTGGTGTTCGCACCGTGACTGCTGAATGCTGATTGGTCGAAACTCCAGACAGTAATGAGTTCAAGAAGGGCGGAACCGGCCTTGAGGTGTTTAAGAGAATTCAGCACCTTACGAGTAGTATGTTGCATTTGAACAATGTATGGCGTTATCTAGAGTATCGTACCAACTGGGACGTCCTGGTACAGCACATTCCGTTTAATTTGATCATGACAAACTAAGAATCACGTGGACGCACTAGGACCTCCTGTCGAAACCAAATTCAGATGCAACCGCGAGTAGTTGCCCAAGTTCGTCAAACTTCGGGGACCGCGACTGCCTAATGAGCTCAAAGTGGAACACAGAAACCAATTTGTGGGCTGTCAAAAAGAATAAATAGCGTGTGGCTTCAAAAGAAAGACGGTAAGTGTGCTCATCACGGTCATGAGGTAAACGACCAAACAGAGATATCGACAACCTAGTTTTGAAATGATTAATCATCACTAAAAAATGACTCCAATCGAACATAAACCAATCCGTCAGTTAAAGAACACACTCCTATTTCATGAAAGGCAGAACGAAAGAATCAATAAAACAAAACCACGTGACCTAGTTCGCTAAGCCAGATCAAGGTTTAACTTTCGGACGATCGCGAAGATTAGTCAGGCTGAGAATGGACCACTCAGAAGCCCGGTCTTCGGAAATCGGCCATTCTGATAACATGCGCCCGTAACTTTGATAGAGTGCACTGTGCACGTCCTGAAAGCTTTGTAAAGCGAAGCGTTCTACGGCAAACTTCATCGTTGGAAAGTAGGGAATGATTCATAGTTTAAAACTAAGTGAAGTGATGAGCATCCTGAACAATTCATTCTGAAACTTCCTCCCCCTGTCTTGATGCACCAAATTGGAGAAGCACTGGGCTCGAGTTTCGCTCTTATCCGAGCTCATCAGTAGTACATGTCGGGGTTCGAACTCCGCATATCTGACATTTGAGACGAGCTTAGTCCCAATACTCCATCAGCATACACCGGACGCACATACATTTTCACATCTGAACAGACCAATTTGTCCACTCTTGCGTCACATGACTGGTCTGTCAGCCGGCCGTAGCACCCCTCCGGTGCCTAGCTGCCATGCCACCCGAAGGAGGCACGAGGGCTGGGGTACCGCCAGGTTGCCCAAGCCTAGAGAGGGGAAGTCGAGAGGCGGAGGTCAAATTCGAACCATGGACCTTCCGGTCAGTAAATTCGCGCTCTAACCACTTGGGCCATCTCGTCCAGTCACTTGTGCTTGGGTTTCATCCAGACTGGGTGAAACGAAGCCAAGTTTTCGGAACAATGGAGCCATGTTTTTCACAAAAAACGAAGCCCCCTTGGCCAGAAAGTTGAGTATTAGCTTATGATGTGACGAGAACACGTAGAACTTGGATGGTTGATCATACTTGCGTGATGTCATTCGGGTCAGACTGGCATCCGTTCAAAAGTGCAGGTAGGTGTCGCACTTCAAGTTGTTTCTATTGATCTTCAAGTTGTTTCTATTCATGTTTGCATGTTTCCCCCCCCCCACAACTTGCCCGATAGAAAGCTGGTATCACGATGACAGAGTATTCTGGTTTCAGCTGCGGTCTCCAGTGAACCCAACCGAAATTCTCGTTTATGGGGAAATCCCATCCATTTTGGTTTCAAATAAAACATAAGGTTTACTGGAGGAAAACTCGAGGACTATGTGTGTAACGGTGATACTACTGATGGGGAGGCATGCGAGTATTTTCTGTTGTTCGTGGAATTTCGCTTTGCGTCTTTTGAAAAGGGGAGATCCATTGCGGAATTTGTGGAGTCACTTTGTATCATTTGCTTGGATGCGAAGGAAGAATGATTGGAGTCAATGAATATCCAGTTTTTGTAAATGAGATGCAGATCAGACTTTTGCTTCCCTGTCCAGTGGTCTGTAACCGGTCCGTTGACATTTCCTAATAACTCCGCAGCGAAGGCCTTCTTCCTTTCACGAGTTCCTAAAGCGCCCGAAGTGAAGGTGCGAGAAACAGGTCTTGGGCTATCCAAGAGTTTTCAGCAACCTTTTGAGTAGTGCGTTGAGTCAAAATGTTACCTTTGCTTGCGTACTCGGTTATTGAGAGAACTATTTTGGAAAGAAATTGAAGGAGAACTTTCGAAGTTATACGGTCAACATCCTGATAGAGCCACCTCTGTAGCTGGTTGTACTTCAGAATGGTGGTGCTTCCTGCGTTTTCTGCTGTGCTGACAAGGCACTTTTGTCTAAAACTCTTGTATAGATCGCAGTTTTTGTCTTTGCTTTGGTTTTAGATTGAATATCAACCAGTCTCTCAATGGAGCAGTTCCGATAGGAGCAGCAGCAAACTGGAAAGCGCATCGAGAAATACATTCATTTGCAAACCAATTTGGTTCTCACGAGAGACTCAACTGAATCTCTCGTTTATGATATTCTACAAGTGAATGTGAAAACCAAATCGATTTGCAAATGAGTGTATTTCTCGGAAACATTCCAATTTGTGTTGCGGAAACTCGGGGACTGCGCCTACCTGATGAGCTGGCCCCAAGAAGGGCAAAACCGGTCGTGGGCTGTCGAAGAGTTTTCCGCAACTTTGTGAGTAATCTCCTTTATGAAAATATACTGCGATATCTCGAATATCGTGCCAACTAAAACATGAGGCGGCCTGTGTGCAGCACATTCAGTCGTAGAATAGGGTGCCATAAACGAGAGATTCAGTTGAGTTTCTCGTGAAAACCAAATTGATTCGCAACTGAGTATATCTCTCGAAAACAGTCCGATTTGGGTGCAAGTAGAACATAAGGTTGACGGAAACTCGGAGACTGCGCCTACTTGATGAGCCCCAAGAAGGGAGAAATCGGTCGTGGGTTGTCGAGGTGTTTTCAGCACTCTTGTGAGTAGTTTCCTTTATGGAAGGCGCATCTTTCATCTGACACCAAACCGCTGTTGGACGTCTCGTGGATGATGAGTTATCAGATCATGTTAACAGGTGAGCATACAGAGACAGCAAAAAAGTTGGCCGGCACCAAACGACGAGGTGTTGCTAACATCCAGATTGCTAATAAGCAAGTTATACAGCAATTTCTTCAGATTTGGCTTCTGATAGTGTTTCCCGTTTCACTGCAGGGGGTCGTTTTGCCTTTCTAGTACGTCCACCCCCTTTCGTGTTTGCACACCCTCACCCAAGCAATTAGAGTGGAAAATGTTACGCAATTCTGCAGTGTCCCAAAGCACAACTTTCAGACACCGCGTGTGGTTCGAACGGCTGCCTGGAGCGCGGAAATCAAACAAACCAATTACAACCGACCATCAGTGGTGCACAGGAAAACCTGTGGCCGCACTTTGAAACGTGTGAACCGGAAGCCCAGCATGACTCGACCGCACCGAACGGTGGAACCCCTGCTGAGTATTGTGACGTGACACATTGCAGCTGCTTCGCCTAACCGACCACTGCAGCGAGTATACCTAGCCACTTCAATCCTCCCCTCTGTTGGAACGTTACTGGTTTGTGTCCCTTCGTTAGGCTTGTCAGTATACACTAATCTGACCAGGGCAGACCTCATCTTGTAGCTCGGTCGCCTAATAAGTTCACGGACCATTACATTACAGTACACAGTTCCCAAGTTTCCGTCAGCCTTATGTTCTCCTTGAATCCACATTGTACAACAATCACGAACCAATCTGGTCTTTAACAGGAAACCCAACATAATCCGGGGTGAATCTTTCGTTCAACTGAATCCCCCATTCATGTTTGCCCGATTCAGCTGAATGCGCTGCACCAAACGGCCCCATGTTTCATTTGGTATGGTATTCGAGATATTGAAATGATTTGTGGTTTAGAAGTAACACACTACTCACAAACTGACGGAAAAGCCCACGACCGGCTTCGCCCTTCTACTTCAGGGCTCATCAGGTAGGCAAGATCCCCGAATTCCCGTCAATCTTGGAGTGAGATGGTTCAAGTGATTAGAGCGCGAATTCACTGACTGGAAGGCCTGTGGTTCGAACCCGGCCTCTCGACTTCCGCTGTCTGGGCTTGGGTAACCTGGCAGTAGCTCAGCCCTCATGCTTCCTTCGGGTGGTATGGCAACCAGGCACCGGAAGAGTGCTACATCTGAACGACTTTGTTTCTATTTGAGCCCAGATTGTACGAAATTCGCAAGCCACCTTCATCTTCACACAGAGTATGAAGTTCAGGAGATTCAAATGTGATTACGTTGAGCCACCCTTTAAGAAGAAATTGCCGTTACCGGGATCTGTACAATCCACGCTCACATCTATCTCCTCCTCAAGGTCTGGCACGATAATTCTGATGAGGGGGGAACACTGGCCAGGGGAGCATTGAGTCCGAGTTTCGCTCTTATTAGCGCTCATCAGTAGTACGCATCCTTTGCGGTGTCGGAGTGTCAACTCCAGATACTTGACATACAAGGCCAGTGTTACACGTCTAGTGCACTAGCACACGCTGGAAACTTGCGAACAGTTGAGCCGTTTTCGCGTTTGATTTGCCCGGGGTCAGTAAGTCTCCTGGTTGTTCATAGTAACACCAGTCTCGCTTGAACGGTCGTCCTCGTATTCTGGCGTAATTATTCCGGTGAGTCCACTGGACTCGAGTTTCGCTCTTATTAGGGCTCATCAGCAGTGCATATCCAATGGCCATACCGGAATTTGAACCCCGGACATCTGACACGCGAGGCGAGCGTGTAACTACCACTCCACCAACGCCAGAACAGGCGAACGTGTTCACATTTGAGCGATGTGATTGGTGTGCCCGACTTATCGAACGAGGACCAAGTAATTGTCCTGGTTGTGACGATCGACTGACCTGGTTGTGTTGATCGATTGCCTCGTTTGTCGATGGGGTGGAGATTGTAGTGCGCATTGCAGAACCACAGCTTGTGTAGGTTGGTATCGCAACGAGACAGTTAGCAAACAAGTGCCCGGTTGTGCAACAGGGACTTCCGTTGCGGACTGTGTCTGGCACCAGAAGCTGCAGGGGTTACGTTTTGTTCCGCGAATGTCGAATCATCACCTCCTGAAGAGACCGCTGTTTTCTGTGTTCCGTTGTGAGTGGCATAAGCAGAAATGTGTTCAATCTTTGAATTGGTAGATGAGTAGCAAAGACGATGATGATGATGATGATGATGATGATGACGTAACCCATGAATTGGAACAAGAAGATAGCTTTAAGTCGAACAGTTTGGACGGAGGCTCTCAGCAGGAGCCCTACTAACATCAGTCACCGCGTAACGACTCCCGCCAAGCGGAGGAAAGGTCACGGAAGCCCCATGCTGGAACCACCCAAATTTAAAACCCTTGTCACACCGTTCTCTTAGGTCACACACCGTGCACTCCATGGTGATAGTGAGGTCTAACTGACAGGTAAGTCCATTTGGGTCTGTTCAGCTAAGTGATGGTCTCGCTTAGCGCAATACCACGCGGTTGGCCTTCACGACTACATCTTCGTCTTGAATTTCTTTAATCTGAATCACCCTATGACTTTCAAATTCCGAAGAAATGCCAAGTGTCCCAGTGTCTTCGATCACGAGTATCGCTCATCACCCATGGCTTGCCGTTCATTTGGGCCCCTTGAAAAAGCGACCCGAATTTTTTATAAGAAATGAAGGAATGCTTGCATCAAGAGGTTGACGGAAAAAGATCTGCCTGGGCGCGTCCTGACAACTGCACCTATTACAAACGCAAACCTGGGGTTAATAATAAAAGAACACACTTTTAATGGTCTTCAATCTTCTCGTATTAACGCAGCTTCCTAACTCGGATCTGAGAGTCATGCAAGTCCATGTTTAAACATTTGGAGATAGTTTATTTAATCCAAACATATCATACTACTCATTAGGTTGCTGAAAACTCTTCGACAGACCATGACCAGTTTTCTTCCTCCACTTCGGGCTCATAAGATAGGTGCTGCTCTCTAGTTTCTCTTCAGTCAGTTCTACAGGAACTCCAATTGGACGACCACAAACGGGAGATTCAGCTGGAGCCAGTCAAGTTTCCTGTCAAAACAAAGTACCCGTGCAGATAGGAATATTTGTCGAGGTTATCTGTTTATTTATAGACAAGGAGCACAATAACAGGCGGAACAAACTTCACATTCCGTTGAGACAGTTCTAAAAAATCTCATTGAATCTAGGCAATTCAAATTCCTTGACTGTTAATAGCGCCGCCCTGCAAAATAGCGGAGGGAACTGAGAATGAAGTGTGATAGAACAATAAAATGATTCTACTTGCTGATTAGTGAACAAAACATTTTTTGCGCTTAGAGAGGATACAGCCTTACTGCTGATGCTTCCCAATCAAGACGAAACGGCTGCACACTGCTTCTCGGTTTGTCAGCATCGATTAGCTTCGTTTACTCGACGAAGGCCCTAATGGAATTTACAAAATTCACACTACTAACAATCTATAAGTAGCTCATCGGAAGAATAATCCCACAAAACGGGTGCAAATTCCTATCCACTTCTGGGTTGACGAAAACCAAAAGGGATATGATTAAATTCCCTTTGAGGAACCTCCTATGTTGACTGTTTACCCGTATAAAGTTGGTTACTACATAACTCCTAAATTTTCGCTTTGATGGGAACGAACTACGTAAGTTAAGTGAGACGAACAACTTTCATCATATCATTATGATGGGGTTAGTCAAAGCTTTCTCATAGTTGCAATACCATGGGGTTTAATAGTCGAGACCAGCTGATTACTGGCGGCGCACACATGACTCTAGCCTTTTTCACTCGACATGTGTTTCGTGAAGACTCAGCCTGTTGGTATCAAACTTAAATATGTTGAATCATGCCTCGTCTGCCAGGTCCACGTCGCCATGGCGAGGCTGAAAGCACTTTATTATGAGTCACGTAGGTAGCTTTCGCAGGAAGTGCACAAACCACTGGGGTCAGCAGTGTCGGATCACTGTGGGTACTACCTACAATCGCCAAGGGTCGAGCAGTTCTGATCTCCGACTACCAGCTCAGCGCTAGAGGCAACCATGAAGGAAGTTCGGGAGAATGGTAGGCAGATTTATAGGCACGAATGACCTTCAGCTGATTTCACGTCGTTTTCACAGTGGATTTTTCGATGACAAGAGGGCTATTCCTCTATGTTATACGCCGAAGTTCACTTTTGTGAAAAGCTGACCGTTAGAGAGCACATTTGAGCTAAAACACTAGAAGGTAGGAATCTCCCAGTCGGACATCGTTTCTATGACAAAGAGTAGGTAACTGTGGTCGTTGGCTTGTTCGCTGAGCTGGGCAATTTGGTTGCAAACGTTTCATCACCAATCGAAGTGACATCATCAGTGCGTAGTTGTGCGTAGCGCATCGGTTTATTGAACCTGTCGTAGAGTACCATGCTTCCAGAAATTCTCTTCCGTGTCGCATGTCTCCGTATGCATCGAACTGGACCTTTATGTGAGGTAAAGCTCCATTTACATTAGAAAGCAAACACACCAAAGACGAACAGTGCGCCGTGTGTGTCCACCAATCGCGTATAATCAGTCTGTTATTGACTGATGTGCTACACCGATTATTTGGTCGGTTCTTTATTGATTGTGTCCTTTCACTAAGTGACATTGACCAAATCGGTATGCAGATGAGTCTATTATTCGAATTTCGTGCAATTTGGACTCAATTAGAACGTAAAATTGACAGAAACTCGGGGACTGCGCCGGCCCGATGAGCCCGAAGTGGAAGGGCGAAACCGATCGTGGGCTGTCGAAGAGCTTTCAGCAAACTTATGAACAGTGTGTTACGTCTAACATCGACTTTGTTGATGCTGTCAGTTTAAATTCGGAAGTTTGGGAGCTTGATATTTTTCTTCCCAAGTCAGGTTATAGCCTTTTTGGAACAGTTTGGAGACAATAAATCCATAGGGGGGAATGTCGGTAGCTCAGGTAGCGTAGATGGTCGTTGGCTTGTTCGCTGAGCTGGGCAATTTGGTTGCAAACGTTTCATCACCAATCGAGGTGACATCATCAGTGCGTAGTTGTGCGTAGCGGGGGGTTAGTTAGACAACCACCAACCCGCCGCTACGCACTGATGATGTCACCTCGATTGGTGATGAAACGTTTGCAACCAAATTGCCCAGCTCAGCGAACAAGCCAACGACCATCTACGCTACCTGAGCTACCGACATTCTGCTCTATAGAAAGCAGGTAACTGTGTCCGCATATGACTAACAGTCTTTCATCTCCGTCATAATAACTTCTGGTAAAGCTGGAGCGTAGATTTATCAGTGCGGTTGAATAGCTATTGTGTGCTTTGACAGTCCTAAGCAGTCAGTTTAGGCCAGCTCGGCGCTTCGGATATCTGAGCTCAGGTAGGCTCCACGTAGCACCTAAGACATACTCAAGTCTAAGCCGAACGATTCGGGAAATGTTGACACCTCTGCGATTCTTCACAGTAAGTATGGATACTTGGCTTGTAAAATCGATTGAAAATTCACCTGGAAGCATAATTCTTTCAGAAATCCTCAATCCGCGGAGTCGAAGACAAAGTCCATAGTGCCTGTATCTGGACGGAATAGCCTCGATTTGAGGTAATACAAACTCATCGTTACAATGAACGGTTTTCTCCTCGACGTCCATCGCACTTGTAAACAGTTTTCACACCTACTTCCACCAAACAGCTTTGGACTAGGCATCCGGATCGATAGGTGTCAGTCACTTGGTCATTCCCCCTTGTTCAGTACTTTGCGCACTTGCCTGTGAGGCTGTCACGTACGTTTCGTGGGTTTTCGACGCCTTGCCTTGATAGCAAACTTGTTTCAGATCCAAGAGGATTCGTGCTATTTTGTGCCGCATAAGTACCTCACAGGAAGTCGGTGAGGCAGTTGATGTAGTCGCAGTTAGTGTGAATACCGGTTGTGGGATCTAAGGAATTCTAACAATCACCGTTTTTCAGCTCAAATTTTTGTAGAAATTCGGGGTAACTTCGATTCTTACGGACAGAGTGGCAACAACCAAATTGATTGGAGTCGGAAATTCTATGCCGGTGATACCCGCAGCGTCACTCGCTCTTTGTCGGGTGTTTAAAAGTTGATAGGCATAGCCGATACGGTAGACGACTTTGGCAAATCTGCTGGAGGTGATTCTTGTTAAACCATTGTCCAGCCCCCCCAAGAAGGCTAGCCAGTTCACTGTCGGACCCAACTATGGTACCAACATGTACTATCAAAATTTCTCTTCCATCAAGAGAAGACTGACTAGAACTGCTACACTAGAGTGCATTCAGTGAACAGTAAAGAAAATCACTCATTTGTGAAGATGCTAAATTCCGAAAGTACTGAGTCTTTTGAAGGCTAGTGACCTTTCGGCCGGTAACCTGAATTTTGACTTCATTCATGCCAAGATGAACAAAGGAAATTTGCACTGAAATGTCTGTTATAACGTTATAATGTGGCCTAAAGCGAATTGCTGTCTACTGCAGCAAAGGTGCGTCATCCTGTTGACTGTCATGAACTGGTAAGCAACCATGAAATTGGACTATGGAAACTTTTAGTGGGAAAGGGACCGTGGTTCCAGCAAAGGTGCGTCATCCTGTTGACTGTCATGAACTGGTAAGCAACCATGAAATTGGACTATCCAAACTTTTAGTGGGAACAGAACCGTGGTTCCGTGGTGTAGTGGTTATCACGTCTGTCTAACACACAGAAGGTCCCCAGTTCGAGCCTGGGCGGAGCCACCGCTTTTCGCCATAATTTGGCTGATCGCCTTCACAAAACAACGGGTGATGGTTTTTTCTTAGTAATTAGGAAGCAAACCCTGTGAAAGCCATTTACAGAGCTTTGTGTTGACATAGCAGTTAGAGTTGCTTCGGTCACCTGGGGTGAACACAAGCAAAAAGGCTTGTGTTTACAACCACGCGAACGCCGACGGTGCCTTTTCTGAAGGGAACGATTTTCAGTCTGCGACCGCTCCGCACTACCTGGGTATTTTGGCGTAGATAAATAAAGAGCAAGAATAAACAAAAAAATACTGCCGACAAAAATATTAGAATACAGTTGGAAAATGGATACTCTGAACTCTCCAAGTAATGCAAACACAACGGAGAATCCAAGCACGTATTGGCCACCAGCACCCAATATATCGCGCTCTAGAAAGTACCAAATTGTGAGGATAATGGTACCAAGGGAGAAAGTGAGATTAACTAAGCTACGGAAGCTATGAAACCGAGTGCAGTGGGAACGGTTACCTAGGTAACCACACAGGTAACCCACACAGCCGTGTGGATGGTCCACAAACAATTTCTGGCGGTTCATGATGGTCAATACAAGGTAGGGGTAACTTTCCAACACGATGGCTCCCTCACTGATTGATTGAAAGCATTGATTGAAAGCATTCACTAACTGGGGCAGTGCTCACGCATCGCCCGGTTATTTTGCATTCGTGTAGTGTTAACTGCCACGCAGAGCGATATTGTACTATTGCATACGTATAACGTCATGGAGATGTCACTGAAAGTATTATCACCCCCTTCAGTGGCAGGATCGAAAATAGGTTATCTTTAGATCATTATAGCGCTTCAGCCAGTGGATTGTTCAAACTAGCTAAGGCGTACAGGCAGGTCATTCAAATCAGTTTCACAATTCAAAAAGTCCGAGAAACGGTAAAATTCTTTCCTGAGTGGGGGTTCAAGTACAGCCACAGTATTGGGACTGTTAAGTTCTACCCAACATCCGAATCTGGAGGCATATTAACTTATACAAGTAACCTAAGGAATTTTCAATCAGCCCAAACGGTCGCCGTAAACAGATCGTAACTTCGACCAAATGCGGATAGTGCAGATGACCGAGGAATATAGAAACGTACCCAAACTACTCATCAGTAGGCACAAATAAATGACGAAATATACGATGGCTGACTTCTAGTTGTGACGGGTGGAAATCTCCATCACGCAATTTTAGCATCGTTGGAATTAGTAAGATAGCCTTTGTTTTGCAATTGAACACGGTACCATTTGAGTGTAACACGATGCGTGAGTATGTCGAGGAGCTTGCTTTAGGTGCCTGAGTAAAAATGTTTGCAGGTGAATGTAGACACACTACTGACAAAAATTTAGTAGTTTCTAACCGTCATTTTGGTTGTGAACAGGGATCAAATGAATTCGTGCACTCAGCTTGGAGATCTCGCATGAGTGAGTTAAAATAGCCCACTATTTTATATGTATTATAGACGACACATGACACTAAATGTTTAGCCGAGCATCCCAACGCTACCCTCAAACCTTGTTCGCGGTACTCTATAGAATGTACCCTGTAGTGCATCACCTCAAAACGCCGGTGTACGCCGCTGCCCGCTGTCCCTCCAATCCAAGTAGTCATCATTGGATTATAGTGAAAGCCAAAGTATACATCTTTCGGTTATTGATCAGGTGTTTGTTGATCTGTCCGCAGAGCTTGGCAATTGACCTAAAAACGCTTCGCCATTATGAGAGCGGCGAACTAACAATGTCTCCTCGCCAGGCTAGGCAAACAGCTACCTGATCAACAACATCACCGAATTACTAAAATATTTCAGCATCCTATACACCCATCGTTTACTTCAACGGACCTGTGAACCACAGCTCCGTGCGCCAGGAAACCAGGATGACAGCATCCCGTTCATTGCAAACGGCCTTTTATCAAGGTTTTTGTCAGTTCACACCGGTTTAAGTTGGAAGTCACAACTCTGAGGTATGTGTCGTAAATTCCACTTGGATAGACTAACTTGGTCACAAAGCCTGTGTTTAGGAAACTCTTATGGTTGTACTGTCCTAAAAGACCGGACGCTATTCAACCTCTGACTAAATTTGGAGCGGCCGTTCAAGCGAGAGTGGTGTGGCTATGAACAAAATACCTATCCCGCAAGACCCCAAAATTGCAACCAAAAATCTTCCCAGTGCGGTTTCAAGTGTGTGCCACGCTACCTGACTGGGAAATCCTGACTGGCGGGTCAATCGATCGTCACCATCAGGACAGTTACTGGGTCATCGTTCGATGAGTCGGGCACACCAATCACATCGCTCAAGTGTGAACACGTTCGACCGTTCAGACATGATAATTCAGATCCGTCCAATGTGCGTTGGTGGACTAGTGTTTACACGCTCGCCTCGCATGTCAGATGTCCGGGGTTCAAATCCCGGCACGGCCGTTGGATATGCACTGCTGGTGAGCTCTAATAAGAGCAAAACTCGAGTCCAGTGCTTCCCTTTGATGTGGACTTACCGGAACAATTACGCCAGAAGAGGACGGCCGTTCAAACGAGGTTTATGTGGCTACGAATAAATTTGGATCGCTTTCATAACGATCTGTGCTGTCCACGTTTGTCTCGGAACAGAGGATTGGCTAATCCAAATACGTTTGCTCACCTCACCTATCGGCATTTCCTCCCCTTGCTGTCTCGTGTGGTTTGATCGATTTCCTGTTGCTTTTTAACTTGAGAGTTTTGGTGATTTCTGACCTATGCCTACATTTTTGCCATATTTCCACAAATTATAAGACTGGTTGCAGGTCCATGATCTGTTGTAAACAAAGTTCCCTCGGCGTGTCGCTCGCAGAAAACAGTTTAAAACCACGACGTCATCAAACTGCCCTTCAGTCTTTTCGGGGAACAAAGCCGAGTATCATTTGATCATGTGAAACTTTCAGTACAGCACCGTCTGCGTATTCTTGAAAGTGATGGATAAAATTGGAGGAGTGACATGTGTTCACAAAGCGCCCAGTTCGTTGACATGATGAACTAGGATGGATCAATTACTGAAGACGAGGCCGAAAAAGGCCAAACGGTGACAGATTGGTGGGTATTGGGCACAAAATACTTGAAAAACTAGCTTTCTGAATCAGCGTTGTCTGATTTTTCGAAAACCACGATGCTTTTAGCGGCTAAAGAGCCGTACAAGGCGCATCTGTTCAAACAACGAATATGGAATAATCGTATACATAAAACCAAGTGAACAAAGCTTTCATATAACCGTGCTAAGTTACATGCTAATAGCACTTATCAGACGGGTTTATCCCCACTTCTTGGCTTCTCAGGTTACAGTACAGCTCACCAACGATTCTAACTTCACTCAAACGGATTTCTGTGTGGGTTCATTCTTGATTTTTACACAAAAGTTGCCTTGACCAAACGGTAAAGCAGAAACCGTGACAGCTTTGATATTGCCAAGAACCTGTTTGGCCTGTTATGCACCAAACTCTTTTCCCGTCTTCATGACGAAGCAACGGATCGATAGAATATGGATCTGTGAACGGCACGAGAAAGAGGAATAACCTTCCACTTGAGAAGTACATTCATTTGCAAATCAATTTGGTTTTCTCGAGAGACTCAACTGAATCTCTCGTTTATGGCACTCTATTGTACGACTGAATGTGCTGCACACAGGCCGCCTCATGTTTCAGTTGACACGATATTCGAGATATTGCAGCATATTTTCATAAAGGAGACTACTCACAAAGTTGCGGAAAACTCTTCGACAGCCCACGACCGGTTTTGCCCTTCTTGGGGCCAGCTCATCAGGTAGGCGCAGTCCCCGAGTTTCTGTCAAACTTATGTTCTACTTGAACCCAAATCGGACTGTTTTTTGAGAAATACACTTATTTGTAAATCAATTCGGTTTTCACGGGAGCCTCAGCTTAATCTCTCGTTGATGGTATTCTACAACTGAATGTGAAAACCAGGTCGATTTGCAAATGAGTGAGTGTATTTCTCGAAAACAGTCCCATTTGGGTTGACAGAATCTCGGGGACTGCCCTTACCTGATGAAGTTCAAGAAGGGTGAAACCGGTCCTGGGTTGTTGAAGAGTTTTCAACATCCTCTGTTGCCGCTAGTCTGCTTAAGGTCAGTGTCCGGAGGCCAGCGGTCCCTAATAACCGAACATCACATCATTTGGACGGAGTGTGACGTGCAGGGCACGGACCAAACGAAGGCATGCCCTGATTGGTCAGAATACCAGGCAATCCGTGTCGAGCATCTTTGATTCAACGCTTCTCGCCCCCCTCACGGGTATTCTGGCATGACCTTGTGGAGTAATCTGTGACTACCCTATAAATACAGTTGTCTCGATAGAGAGTTGTGTAGAGCTACCGTGCCTTTTGATATACCACTGTGGGTGGAGCAGAAAATCAAGGGACCGTTACAGAGTTGCACTAGTGTTCAGCAAGGCAGTGGCCTTTGAACTGCAATCAACCTCTGCATAATGGGTTCAGCAAGGCAGTGGCCTTTGAACTGCATTCAACCTCTGCATAATGACCTCGTCTGACCATCAGTCTCTGTTGCTACAACCAATGCGTCTTTTTCATTTGAATCGTGGTTATCCATGCTCGTTAATCGATGATTTAGCGGAAAGAATCAACTTTGCTTCGACTGTGAACTGCCGTTGGATTCCTGATCATCATTCTGTCTGGATGAGAAACCTCGTTTCCACTGATAGACTTGCACTGGAAAGACGATCGCGTTGAAGACCTACCAGACCTTAGTTAAATCTCGGCCGTTTTTATCGAAATTTTTGTACGGACGATGAAATTTGGCGTGATCAGTAAAATCAGGATATTGATCCACCCATTTAGCTGGAACAACCTGGGTGACGCGTGTCGATGAGCAACACAGAGTGTTTTTAATCTGGTCTTCGTGGTGCAAGTCACCGACACACATGAAACACTGAATCCCACTCAGGAGTGCTTTTGATCACCAGAAGTGACACAGAACGACTGAGATGTCTCAGCTACGGTTCGTTTCGGGGCATTAACGCACCACTCCGCTGCTCCAAATACCTGCAAGTATGCTCTGCAAATAGTTTAGGACTCAGTATTTTTGAGTTTTGAGTTCCAACGAAACTGAATGAGACTAGTCAGTAGTAGTCAGTAGATAAGGTGTACTTATTGGAACCAGAGGCGGAAATCACTAAAAAACTCTTTGAATGTATTGACCAAAAATGGAGTAAGGTGAGATGAAATGATATAAAGTCGTCTTCGTTCGATAGTTTTCCCGTCGCTTATTGACGGTATTTTGTTCGCATCAGACAGTGAAATGTCCTAAACTGATCGATTTTCAAGGATAAATGCGGTCTTCAAAAACAGCACTCAAGAGTGAAGGAGGCAGCACGGCAGCAACATTCATCTAGCCCTTTAATTTGCTACAAACAACACATCAGACGTCCAACGTGCTTTGGTGGAGTAGTGGTTACACGCTCGCCTCGCATGTCAGATGTCCGGGGTTCGAATCCCGGCACGGCCATTGGATATGCACTGCTGGTGAGCACTAATAAGAGCGAAACTCGAGTCCAGTGCTTCCCCCTTTGATGTGGACTCACCGGAATTACTACGCCAGAGCAGAAGGACGAACGTTCAAACGAACATTGAAAATCCTTAGCTCCTTTCAGGGTCAACTGCCGTTTGAACAGCTCTCCCGCAGTCTTGGTGCAACTAATCACGTGAGTCGACACCTCGGATTTGTTCGGTCTTCATTCTGAACACCTGACATCCAAGGCGGACGTGTTAGCATAACTCCATCAACGCTGGTGCACACCTGGATTGTCATATCTAATCCGGTGAGCATATCCACACTTCACTGGCTTCCCAGACGGCTCGAACGATGACCCATTAACTGGACTGGTTGTGTTGACCAGCTGACCAGAATGCCAATGAAAGAAAGAAGGCCTTCGCTGCGGAGTTATTTATTAGGAAACTGACCGGTTACAGACCATTGGACAGGGAAGCAAAATTCTCGTTTGAATCTTATTTACAAAAACTGGACATCCATCTTCTCTTGAACGCCTCTTGTTGGGTCCAATCATTCATTGCTCAAATCCAAGCAAATTTTACGAAGCGACTCCACAAATTCCGCAACAGATATCCCTTTTCTAGAGAAAGAAAAGCGAATTTACAAGAAAAACACATACTACTCGCATGCCTCTCCATCAGTAGTATCACCATTACACCAAGAGATCCCAAACTGGTAGTGTGCGGACGTTTGAAACGCGCTGGTGCGTCCAGCATACGCCATAACGCATGTCAGATAACCAGAGTTAAAAACCTGGCGAGATCAGGGTTGTGCGCAGTCAGTGCTTCCCCCGTTTTGTAAGGAGTCACGCAGATAAATGCGCCAGGTGGTCTACTCACACGAAAGTGATGTGAACGTAAATTTTACAGATCGCGTAATCACATATAATTCCGTATTTGCTCGAAATAAACTGCACACCTTGACACTAATTTATAGATATATCTCAAGCCAGTCTGTCAAAACGGTGTGCAGCGTGTGACTGTCATTTACCGTCGGCTCTCAAGTGCTTCCAGGTTCATCAGTAATTTTGACCCAGCCAAGACTGTTTTGAAACACTGGTGCGCGCCGTCGGCCCATGACACAGAACTATTGATTTGAACGTATCGATCTCATCCGATAGTGTTTATGTGTATGCCATGGGTCATTCAGACGAGATGTATAAAGCCAGTTTGTCCAACAGGATTGGTTGGTAGCTTGGATGATGTTTGTATATCTGCTTACCATTCGTCTCCAGTTTATCTCAGGGCGTTTTTTCATCAACAAAGATTCACCAATTCATGAAAACAGTTGAGTGAAATGAAAGATCATATTGGTAATAACTGCAAACCGAATGGTTCGCACACCCTAATCAATGTGTACACATTTGTCACCGATTTTCGGTTTGCAGGTTACTGCCGGTGTACACCCGTGTCAGTTTGATTGCAACACACCTAGCTGAAATAGCACAGGTTACTGAACATCGTGGATACAAAATTCTAAGAAACTTCATCCATGGGAATAAAGCACTGCGGCTTTTGATGTTCGTTTTGGCCTCCTTGGGTTCAAGGTCAAGTTGCGCAACGTCATATTATATCGTACTGTTTTTGTTACATTGAACTGTACGATCCTGTGCTAAGGCCGTGATTTCAAGGCAAGGAATTGGTTAATTCGCCTAAACACACGATCTAGATGTCTTATCTGACGGGGGAACGTGTGGTTCAATTCAACGATGGACAGTCAGTGCGGCGAAACCAAATTCTACGAACTTCACCTGCGTTTGTTCAGTGGTCACAATTGGGCAGCAAACAATAGATGGAATTGGACGTGGGCGGATAGTGTAGATAGGTAGAACGTGGTTCTATAGCAAATTAACAGTAAATCGTGGGCAGAATTAAAGGAAACGGCAAGATTGAAACGTGGGCAGTTAGCAACGCAGGACAGCCAAGAAAGGACAGTGTGCTATCAGTTCCACATACTGAAGGTGGTCAATTTCTTTTAGTTATATGCTCTTCATTTTGTATGGATCGGAAAGCTATTTTGGCTTCCGGACCCCACGACAACTTTTCGACTGTCTTACGGAATAGTGCTGCACGCCAACACTGCTTTGTGAGTGCTGGTGGCCGTGGTGGGCTTGGCTTCCTTGGTCAGTTCTACTTGGTTCTACGAATGTTCCGAATCCATCTACCAAAACTAATCGCCAGCACCAACGTGTGCATATACATTTTCAATCTTCAGACCCTGCTGGCGTACAAGACTTTAGTGCTGTTTCGTAGTTACCTTAGCGGAGGGCCGTCACACCTGGCCGGGCTGTTTATACTGGTGTACAGGTTATGTTAGCCATAATATAACTCACAAGGTATATGGAATAATAACCGTTTTTACTGTCGTTGACAGTGGTTTACATTGACCAGATGTGCCACGTATAAAAATAACTGCATTGCGAAAGGTGGAGCAAGTCATTTGTGAGAGTTCCTTGGGGAAAGTCCACATTGCTGTTCCCACTCCAGTGCCTGGTTCCAGAAAAGAACTCAGCGACAAGGATACACACCAGCTTTATTGCAACAGGCGAGTGTGTGCAAGTGCTCCGCGCTATTTCAAGGGCACTTTTTGACATTGATCCAGGCTGTCTGATAGGCGTTTAGTGAACACTCATCAACACCGATCGTGCTTCTGTGAAGTGACTGAACACTGATCCCATTCGGTCGTGCTTCTGTGGCGTGCCTGAACACCTATCAGCTTTTGCTAAATTGATTGGACGCTTGACAATTCTAGATGCTTAACGGCTTTCCTATTGAGATGTTGGTGAAGTTTCATGGTCTCAGTGGGTTCCGGGCGTCCTGGGGTTGCCTTCAGGTATCTGACCTTCCTGATGCTCTCCGAGCCTAATGTTGCCCGAGTTCCTAGACATTTTATATAATTAAAAATATAATTTAAATAGCGGTGGAGATATTTAAAATAGGTTACGAGTGGAAGGAAGAAGGCCTTCGCTGCGGAGTTATTTATTAGAAAATGTCAACTGACCAGTTGCAGACTATTGGGCAGGGAGGCAAAACTCTCATATACAACTTGTTTACAAAAACTGAACATCTATCTTCTCCTGAACGCGTCTTCTTGAACTTTCCTGGATATTCATTGAGTGTTGCTCAAATCAAAGCAAATACACAAGGTCCGCAAAAAATCTCCCTTTTGAAGAGAGCAAAGCTAATCTACAAGAAGAAAACACACTACTTGCATGCCTCCTCCATTAGTAGCATCACCGTTACACTGGTATCCAGTAGGACGTACCATGAGTGAGCATATATATGGTGTTTACGCGAATTTCACGATGATTTATCACACTTAAGTGGTTTCACAATCCTCAGGGCCCAGGCAAATGAGTGGTTGGCGTTGCGAACTTCCCTTTTCCACGAGCGGAGTCAAGTCCCTTCACGAACACTTTCAAGTTGATTGCCAGACTCCATCTTGGAAATTGTGCACATATGCCATTTCATCAAGACGAATGGTGTAAAACAGGATTCTTGGATAGTTTCCCAAAAATAAATCTCTTCGTTCCAGGAAATCTGAAGGTTGAAGTCGGGACTCGGTAGTATCATTTCAGTTTCTCTGTTCAAAAATCGTGCTCCAAAGTGCAATGGCTACTGATGAGATGAAAGCTACACCTTGGCTGCGATATCCCAATCTATGCACTGGAGTCAAACACCAGTATGACAGGAAGTGAGGGCTACTCACTAAATGAGGTAGCTTTGATGCAGGAGTCCTATCGGTTGCGTGATAGATTCACCTCTTCCAGTCACTAACTGTTGATTATCTCGTATTGTTTCCATCCGGGAAAGTGTAGTTGCCAAAACAACTTTCTTGAGTGGCGAGGGCTTTATGCGCTCCGTCGCCAATGTATGGACTCGATCGTCTCCATCCTACAAGACTGAGCGAATTCAGCTCCACGGGGCACACTGTCTTCTAGTGTGTATGGTTCATGGCCTGACCACAGCAACCTACGGAGTGTGGACAGCTGATCTACCGAGGGGGGATGAACTCTCCCGAAAACAGTCTGGCTTACCCCAGTAGTACTTATCTGATGTTTCAAACAGACCCGCAACTGAGGTACATTGGTTCTAGCTGCTACGGCTTCGTTCACCGAAGAGAGAGATTAGGGGAACGGGGGCCACGCGTTGGAGGCGATGGCGCGTGAATTGACCGGTTTTGTTTGCCCGGTGTCGCGGAAACTTGAGACCACCTAGTAAAAATGATAGTTTCAATAAAAGAGTGCCATCAGCTGTGTGACACATCTGTTAGGGTCACTAACCATCAATGTGTCCAAACCCACAGTCAACATCCGGGAAGACGGCCATTACCAAAGCGGCTGAGCTGTCCAAAACGCAGACTGACGGAATGTGAATCGTCTTCATCGGAAGCGGGTGACGGTGGAGTGCCGCCCGACCTCTATGCTTCCAACATGCACGTGAAGTCTGAATGAAAGACCTAGCGGTTTCTAGCGGTCGCCTCATGTTTCAGTTGGCACGATATTCGAGATATCGCAGTATATTTTCATAAAGGAGACTACTCACAAGCTTGCTGGAAACTCTCCGACAGCCCACGACCGGTTTCGCCCTTCCATTTTGGGCTCATCAGGTAGGCGCGGTCCCCGGGTTTCCGTCAACTCATGATCTACTTGAACCCAAATTGGACTGTTTTCCAGAAATACACTCATTTACAAATCAATTTGGTTTTCACGAGAGACTCAACTGAATCTCTCGTTTGTGATATTCTACAACTGAAGGTGCTGCACACAGGCCGCCTCATATTTCAGTTGGGACGAGATTAGAAATATCGCAGTATATTTTCATAAAGGAGACTGCTCACAAGCTTGTTGGAAACTATCCGACAGCCCAGGAACGGTCTTGCCATTTTTGGGGCTCATCAAGTATGCGCAGCCCACGAGCTTTCTTCAGCATTCCGTTCTACTTGAACCGCACATGTATATGCAAAGATTCATCTCGTTGATGTTCGGTAATGCGGACAACCTCAAGAACCACCAACCAAGGTGGCTCGGTCACGTGCTACACATGCCAAACTATTATCCACGGAGAGAAGGGTCGTTCTTCGTGTCTCCTTCAGAAACTGCCCAAACGGCGAGGTGAACAACACCTGACAGGCACCATGGATGGACAAAAGGTGTGGCTCCGCCCAGGCTCGAACTGGGGACCTTCTGTGTGTTAGACAGACGTGATGACCACTACACCACGGAACCACGTACGACTTTACAGGAGGGTATGGGAAAGAGGGCCAGGAATTTAGGTGCTATTGTTGTAGCCCGCATTCCACTGTGGAGGTCCTCATGACCCTCGTTCACTTGCAAGGAGACTTTGTGAGAAACGATTGGTTCAGAGTTGCCAGAAGCGTTTGTGCTCAGAGTTTCTTTGCAGATAAACTAAATGGGCGCTTGTAGATGCATGTACGGCAGTGAGGCACCAGTGTCAACACCGATGACATGCTGTCTTTGAGGATGATGACGGTGATGATGATGATGATGATGATG
>NW_008751972.1:489130-553206 GCF_000715545.1 Opisthorchis viverrini | reverse complement strand
TGATGATGATGATGATGATGATGATGATGATGATGATGATGATGATGATGATGATGATGATGATGATGATGATGATGATGATGATGACGATACTGATGAAGATGATGATTATGATGACAATGATGGAGGCTTCCGGAACGAAACCTCAATCCGATTCTCTAGAGAATCTACTACTTGACATATTTAATAGGTTCAGAATTTCGTCTGAAACGACCCACTCTAGCCTCTGAACAAGACAGCTATAAGTATTATACGAACAGACGGCCAATTGAGTAATTGTAGCTGTTGCAAACTCCTCTCCTTTTATATTTCGTAATAACTGGTTAGTGATTCCTCCCATTTGACACAGTGTCAAACCGTTCGACTGCATTTGTTGCGAATATTCTAGAATCGTATCCCTTGTTTTCGGTGGCGAAACTTTATTGGTAGTTTGGATGTGAGGCTGGGTACCAAGCTTAGTCCGCTGTACCAGAACCCTTTTCTAGAAACTACCCATTGATGAGCAGAATGAATCTACATGTACGACCGCACCTAAAAGACATCACACACGTTACTACCAACCCATTTTGCTCCATCAGATTCATATTTATCACGCCTCTTGTTAGCACTGTCACAAAAAGCATCAAGCGAATGGTGAGTAACCTTCGATTTTGTGTTCAATCCCACCAGACCACAGTTCAACTCGTTCAGAAGGAAATTCCCGAGTTATCTAGGTCATTCAGTGTGTGTTATAGACCTTTTTGGATCCAAGCATATCAGTCTTGTAGGACTCGAATACTCGACTTATACACTAATTTGGATACCAATTCGGTTTCGATGGAAGATTCACCTGGAACCAAACTGAAAAGCACTCGTTTATGGTGTTTCTATTCAACTGAATGTGCTGCACCAGGCCGCCCCACGTTTCAGCTGTGCAATCTTCGAGATTCAGCTGGGTTCCAGGTGATCCACCCAAAAAATCAAGCCGGTATGCTAATGAGTTTACAGGTTGTTTGTTTCGACCAGAAAATAAGGCTGACGGAAACTCGAGAACCGCGTCCACTTGATCGATTCCAAGAATGAAGGAACCGGTTCTGGGCCGTTGAAGAGTTTTCAGCAATTTCATGTGTAGTGTTTTCCGTCTATACAAGGGATCTGGACACATTTTTCGAATTTGCAGAGAAAAAGCGTGAATAAACTCTTCTGAAGTTTTGGAATTCGTTATCCGTTCGGTCCAGGGCGTCGTCAACCGGATTCACTTCAACACACTTTGACTATGTTCTTCGAATACTTGGATTTCGCTTACAGGTAACACTAAACAGTAGGTTTTCAAGCAAATGCAGTGATTGTCGCCACCTTGTATGTCGTGCCAGAGTTCTAGCTCTCTGTTTGGTTGACTCTAGGGAACCAATCATCATTCGGCTGACTATCTCGGTCTCCGACGCTACTTAGTCTGAACAAACAACAAGCGCTTGAACTTGGAAATGAACTTCGGTGCCGGTCAGACGGGTATCGACATACATCTCCATTTAGACGGAGCCGTGCGACCACGGACTTTGTTCGAATTGGCCCAAAGACGAAACATACCCATTCCTTATTCCACGCCAGAGGAACTGGAGCGGGCCATTCTACCAACTAAGCCGTACACACTAGCTAATTTTTTGAAGGGTTTCTACTTTCTATTGCCTATTCTCGCTGGTGACAAGGTAAGCTAATTTGTGATGACATGTGGTTTTGTGTTAAATTATCTAACGGAACGCCAGAAATGTTTAACGACCAATGTGAATACTTTTTTTCGTGGAGCAAATAATTGGTCTAACAACCTGTACCAGATATCCTAGGCCAATCAGAGGTATTTTCTTAGAGAAAAACTGTTTATAAGTTTGTTGGAAACTTGTCACACTCGTTCACTTACAACAATGTTTTGGTGCACTGGTGTATGTCCCTCAAAATGGGGACTAGGGCTGAAGTGCCGTCAGGTGGCCCAAGTCTAGAATGGGACAGTCGGGATTCTGAGATCGGGTTCGAATCATAGACTTTCCGGTCAGTAAGTTGATGCCCATCACAGGGCTCGTTTATGATAGCTTCCTTCAACTAAATTTGCTGCTCAAGACTGCCTCAGCTGGCACGGTATTCTGGAGATCGCAGTCAATTATCCGGGCAGAAGGCACTGCTCACAAAGATGGGTTCAAGTGGAACATAAGTTTCACAGAAACTCGGAGCCTGCGACTACCTCACAAACTCCAAGAAGACGAGGGGCGAAACCTGCTATCAAACAGTTTTCAGCAACTTTATGAGTAGTGTATTTTGCCTAGACAACCTGCTGCAGTATCTTGAATACTGTCCTAACTGAAACATGAGATGACTTTTTTGTAGCACACTCGGTACATAGTCTGAACGGTACATGCCTGCTTTCTTCATAAGTCTGGAGTAATGTATCGTTTTTTAAAAAATCATTTAAAGTAGAATGCGGCACCAGCTGTACACGCATGGATCAATCGATATAATATCAACTGACTGGTTTTCAATACGCATGCATCCAACAAATGTTTCTACTAAACAAGGGAATGTGACCGACTCATGATAGTTCAAATCTGATTCAAACTAATGAGTGTTTATGTCCAGCATACGTTTATGTCTTTCTAAGATCTAGAAGAGAATATTCCAACATTTCCTCGAATTTTGAATTACGAACTAGGATGTCAAACGTTTTTAGTCCCGTCGAGTTTTGCTACAGGCAATTTTTGCTCATGCTACTTGAATTTCATCAGAAAGTATTGTTTGCCCAGTGTTCAGCAACACCGATGTTACAGAATGAGTTGCAATGGCACAAACTGCTCTATACCACTCACATTTGTTCGTACGATGGGAACTGGACTAGTTGACTGATCTAGTCGACCGATCATTCCGCTGACACGAAGTAGCCTCTCCTGCAGTCGCATGAGACAACCCTGACCCTGCTCAAGTGAGCAACTGGGGCGCTTCCAAATTCTTGGACTACCCTGCCGATAGGACGAGATCGGCCGGTGATGGCACACCAACCTGGCTCAGTGGAAGAATAAACTTCACCCGATCAGTGAAACTTCTATCTGAGACGTCGTTTCTCGACGAGCCAGTCAACACGTGTGACCGCGTGATGTGGATCCCGTGATTGAACGATCAGCGGCGCTATATCCTGTTTAAGTACTAGGTAATCACACTGCTGATCAGCCACTGGTGGCCGAACGGTTAAGTGTTCAAACTACTAGCCGGGAGGTCGCGGGTTCGAGACACTTCGGAGTTAGTTTGGGGAGATGCGCACTGCTCATGATTTCCAATAAGGATGAAACAGGTGCACAGTGCTTCTCGGCTTTTCAGCATAGATTGGCTTCAATTGCAGGACGAAATCTCCACAAAATCCCTAATCTCCTCACACAACCAACTGTGGTTAACAGTTAAGCCATCACTACTTCTCAGGGTTTTTATCGAAATTTGAAAACATAGTCCCCGATTCCCATGGATAATAAAGCCCATGTAATAGTTCACTATTCATACATGTTAAAAGGACTTAACTATACTGTTCGGATGAACAGAACTTAGAAGTTAAATCCTCCATAGACACATGATGACAGCTGTCTATTTGAAGCAAACTTTTCAACTTCATTGGGCCAGATGGCCCAAGTGGTTAGAGCGCAAATCTACTGACTGGAAGCTCCGTGGTTCGAACCCAACCTCTGCCTCTCGACTACCCCTGTCTAGGCTTGGGCAACCTGGCATTATCCCAGCCCTCGTGCAACCTTTGGATGGCATGGCAGTTAGGCACCGAAAGAGTGCTAAAGCTGAATGATTTTACCAGAATATTTGTAGCTTGGATGATTTCGATAGGTGATCGTTGATCTGTTCGCGGAACTTAGCAGTCGGCTTGCAAGCAAACGTTTCGTGACCAGTCTAGATGAGCACGCTCGTTGAGCAGCAATCAGTTGTTGAGTACTTCGAAACGAAGACGTTGTCGACGAGCCCCTCTTTTGCTGCCCTGACTTAACCAGGCCTGCGGTATTCCGCCGACCATATTACGCAGCATCAAATTGTACATGCTCGGTTCGGCATGTGCACCATCTCTGGTGATTTGCTATACATGGGTGGTTACAAACTTCTGGGAATACAGTCCACAGTATGCTTCCCATCTACAGTTCACATCTACTGAATTAACATTCATTTTGTTACGCATAAACTAGTCGGTGTTTTATTTGTAATACACTACTCATAAGGTCGCTGAAAATCCATCGACAGCCCACGACCGGTTTTGTCCTTCTTAGGGCTCATCAAGTGGGCGCAATCCCCGAGTTTCCGTCAACCTTATATTCTACTTGAAACCAAAATGCACGGAATTAGCGAAATACACTCATTTGCAAACAAATTTGTTTTTTTTCTCGAGAGACTCACCTGGAACCCAGTTGAATCCCTTGTTTGTGATGTTCTCAGGCAACTGAATGTGCTGCACCAGGCCGCCTCATGTTTTAGTCGCTACGATATTCAAGATGTCGCGATACATATATATATATTTTTGTGATGCCCTCGACAGCCCACAACCAGTTTCTCCCTTCTTGGGCGAATAGACACCCATTTGCAAACTAATTTGGTTTTGCAAGAGCCTCACCTGGAACCCAGCTGAATCTCTCGTTTGTGAAAATAACTCAATAACTGATTGAGTTTGAGGGGCAGTTTGATTTGCTGTTTTTACCAACGACTTAAATAGTTTTCGAAATTAGCAAAAAAGCAACTGAAGTCTTTCGACGCCAGATTAAAATGGTACGTCTAATTCTATTGTTGAAACTACTTGAGAGCCTTGCACTTTCAAGGGCGGCTTTCCCTTCAGCAAAGAAAACCTCTCAGCTGTAACACCCTTCCGGTGCCTAGCTGCCATACTACCCGAAGGAAGCACGAGGTCTAGGATACTGTCAGGTTGCCCAAGCCTAGACAGGGGAAGTCGCGTGGCAGAGGTCGGGTTCGAAACCTGAACCTTCCGGTCAGTAAATTCGCGCTCTAACCACTTGAGCCATCTCGCCCCTGTTCCATGAGACAAGCTGACAATTCCGTCATGCCCTGCCTGCGTTCTGAGAGCGTTCGCATAAACGCGTTCTTCTCATGCTCAGCGAGTGGACTAAAGCCTAAGGCATCCTCATCGATGGTCGAACGCACTCCAACAGTGGGTCCACCTGATGATCACTCATATTTTGAAGTGATGTGGTGGAACATGTCATCATCGATGCTTCACTGTCGTAGGTTTTTACAGGACACCACCACTGAGTCTCGCGTTAATGCCACACTGGTGCGCGAATGAGCGTAGCTGCCAACTGACAGTGGACCTCAACTGAAGTATCACAATGTTTCCTGACACAAAATCAAAAGGTGGGATAAAAATACGGCTTGGCTCTGGTCACTTGGATTAATGACTTCGAAGATTTAAAGAAATTCCATGTTTCTAGCTTTCGGAATTTTCTGGGCGTCCCAAGAAACGGATTATTGTGAATGACTGTGATCACTCACCACTTTTGCAGATTTGATCGATCGTAATGCCTCCTGAAGCTCTGGACGCTGAAGTAGACCCGAGATCCGGGCCCCGTCACCCTAAACATGGACCCCGATGCTGTTTTTCCCCTTTTATTCCCAGTGGTATGGTCCTGTCACATTGGCCGGCGGGAATGAGCGCGTATGTTTCGAATAGATACTCTGTCGACTACCAGGACAATTCATTCTACAGAGTGTACGGGTTTCTCTCTCTTATGGTACCCGATAAAGCACAACCAGATGATAGTCGCTTCAGACGCGAAATCGAGGATGAACCAGCGAGCTGGATTGAAAAACTCACCGCAACCGACCTCGTGGATCGTAACTTCGAAATCCTGATCACCGCTGCATGCCAAGAAAAGGCAGGTGTTATAGGCGAAATACCAATCTGTTTTGATGAGAAACTCACCTGGAACTCAGGTGAATCTCCCGTTTATGATGTTTTTAAGCAACTGAATGTGCTCCATCAGGCCTCGAATCAGCCTGTGAAACACGAAGAGGTGGGGCACGTTCTACTGAGATTCTGAACGTTCGAACCTTATCTGTGACCTGTGGATAGTAGCCAAATTAGGTCTGTTGCACACATTAAATAGGTTAAACAATAATCCTTAATAGTAATTCAAACATACTCTCATACTAGTGTAACAGTGATACTACAGATGGGGAGATAAGCGAGTAGTATGTGTTGTTCGTAGAATTTCGCTTTGTGTCTTTTGAAAAGGGGAGATCTGTTGTGGAATTTGTGGAGTCGCTTTGTAACGAATATCCAGAAAAGTTTAAGAAGACGCGTTCAGCAGAAGATGGATGTCCAGTTTTGTAAATAAGATGCAAATTAGAGTTTTGCTTCCCTGTCCAATAGTCTGTAACCGGTCATTTGGCATTTTCTAATAAGTAACTCCGCAGCGAAGGCCTTCGTCCTTTCACTAGGTCAGTCGAGGCCAACTTCCAGATGCCTCGGGTTGTCACACCCTTGGCCTGACAGTCCTTCCGATTGATTCTGGCCTGTTTGGTGCGAATGTCCGGAACGTACATGCAGCAGTGTTGTGATCTTGTGCTGTCTCGTCACTCTTAGACCAGACAAACATCCAAATTGTTTAGGGTGCTGATGCGTTCAGGATGCGCTTACGCGTTTTCGCCAAGTATGATCATTTGCGCACGAGTATAACGGAATCCCCCGTTTTTGCTGATCCGCTTCTCTGAAATAGGCTGCATCAGACCGACTGGTGTTTCAGTTGGCAAGACATTAATTGAATGTAACACTACTCATAAGGTCGCTGGAAACTCATCCACGACTGATTTCACTCTTTTTGAGTCTCATCACGTAGACAGTATATTGGGATAACCTCAAGATGGTGCCAGATGGAATATGAGGCGGCCTGAAGCGACACATTCAGGTAAAGCCGACCACCGAAAATGAGGGAATTAGCTGTTCTGAGTTGCGCTTCCCGTCAAAACCGAATTCGTGTGAAAATTAGATTATTTCTTGAAATCCGTTCAATTTAGGTTCACGTGGAACATAAGGTTGAGGGAACCTCGGTAACTGCTCCTAACTAATGAACCTCAAGAAGGGCCGAGTCCTCGTGGGCTATCGAGGATTTTTCAGCAACCTGATTAGTAATGAGTTACGTTTCTTCTGCTAGGCATCAAAAATGAGTCTTGTTTAGTCGCGTGTACGCTGGCTGGACCACAGTTCCTTAAGGCCCGTTTTGGATAGCCGCTTGATCGCCTGGTGCGCTTGGCCAAACCAGAAAAAGTCGATGAACGTGCGAGTCAGCTGATCTATTGATCACTGTTGCGTACAAGCGGGTCAAACAATGATACCAAGAATACAACTCATCTGTCAAGGGCGAGTGAAGAACAACCAATGGAATCTGTCCCTCAACGAAAAACGGTTATTCCATTGGCTGTTATGTAGTCCCGTTACGTTCGAAGCTGGTTCTCCTAATACTGACCAGTTTGAATCTTGTACATCACTGATATAAGCAAGCGATAGAAAGAGCTCCAGAAATGTTGAATACTTGTTCACTTCGATTTCATGACACGTGAAAACTTTCTCGTCACCAATGGGTATCGACCAGATGAGGTGATCCCCCGAGAAAGTCAAGATCAAGACCAACTTAGAACCAGCAGAACGGGTTGACAAAGCATGCAAATTGGACTTAGCTGGGTAAAATTAAGCAAGCTGATGGCGGTAGCAATTCAGGTCGATAAACCATGCATCTGGCGTACTCTGAGTTGATCCCTAGTTTTTGCAATTCACGCCTAGTCTTGCTTGCAAACTGCTCTGTAGATAAGCAGGTATTGAACCAAATACCTTGAGACTACTTGTTCAGATTGCTTTGATTTGCCCGCTAACCCATTCCAGCGCTGGTTTTAGGTGTTCCACTCCCTGACCACGTTTTTGAGATGACCCTTTAAGGATTCTCATAATGTATCACACTCCAATGGACTACCTCGTATGGAGCGGGCACTTCACTCCCTGAAATTTCCAACCGTTTCACCTCCGGATCTTGATGTAAGGGAAAGCCTTTGCCGCGTAATTGTTCACCATAAAACACCAAATAAACGGTTACAAACTATTGGACATTAAAGTAAATATCTCATATGCACCATACTTTAAAAAATTGAAGTTCCTCACATGTCTTCTTGAACTTTCATGGATTTTCATTGACCATAACACAGTTGTAAATGAACTCTACAAAGTACCTTCACAAGTTCCGTAATAAACCCCATGGGGTCAGACGCGAGGAGGAGTTACTCGAGAACCACATATTACTTGCATGACTCATCAGTAATTCCCACTGGTACTCCTAAAGCTGTCTTACGGTCAGCTGATACTGACACATAAAGCTTGTTTCATTCAACTAGGAATACTGTTTTCCTAGCTCCAGAATAGAGACGTTCGTGATGTCCCAAAAGACACAGTCTTGTTGCCAGTGCCAAAGAACGGGAAAATTATGGAGTAGGATGTGAAGCTAATTATCGTATCTGCTAATTCTCGCGCATGTATATGCAAAGATTCATCTCGTTGATGTTCGGTAATGCGGACAACCTCAAGAACCACCAACCAAGGTGGCTCGGTCACGTGCTACACATGCCAAACTATTATCCACGGAGAGAAGGGTCGTTCTTCGTGTCTCCTTCAGAAACTGCCCAAACGGCGAGGTGAACAACACCTGACAGACACCATGGATGGACAAAAGGTGTGGCTCCGCCCAGGCTCGAACTGGGGACCTTCTGTGTGTTAGACAGACGTGATGACCACTACACCACGGAACCACGTACGACTTTACAGGAGGGTATGGGAAAGAGAGGAAGGAATTTAGGTGCTATTGTTGTAGCCCGCATTCCACTGTGGAGGTCCTCATGACCCTCGTTCACTTGCAAGGAGACTTTGTGAGAAACGATTGGTTCAGAGTTGCCAGAAGCGTTTGTGCTCAGAGTTTCTTTGCAGATAAACTAAATGGGCGCTTGTAGATGCATGTACGGCAGTGAGGCACCAGTGTCAACACCGATGACATGCTGTCTTTGAGGATGATGACGGTGATGATGATGATGATGATGATGATTGTGAGATGATGATGATGATGATGGTATGAATGTTCCAGTGATACAGCGTACTTATCAATCTATCATAATCTTAGCAGGCACAGTTATAGGCATTGTCGTCCTTTGATACGGTCTTTGGACACGAGATGCCCTTTACAGTGATGTATACGACACTCAGTGATGACAATGAAGAAATTAATCGGCATGACACACTACTCATAAGCTTGCACAGCACTCTTCCACAGCCCATGACCAGCTTCATTCCTCGTCTTCGAGCTCATCAAGAAGTCGCAGTTCCCGAGTTTCCGTCAACTTAGTGTTCTACCGGACGTTCAGCTGAAATTTACCTCATTCATGTACATAACGGAATATTCTGGTCACTTGCTTCTCCGTTGTTATAATCCATGGCAGACTTTCAACCGATTGTCTAAAATGAGAACGAAGAAGGTAGCGAACAAAGCTCGTTTTCTGTGAATGTCCATCTTGGCTATTACATCACAGATTTATATGGTAGCAGAAATCATGTGGAAAAGGTTAAGATCGGGGCTACGTACACTTTATAGTAATAGAAGTCAAAGGAAGGAGCGGGGGTTGGATGAGGGATAGGTCAATGAGTCACGGAATCAGATAAGTGATGTCAATTTCAGACAGACTTGTGGGACCGGATGTTTCTTAGGTCAGTTCAAGTTCAGAGGTCGCACAAGTTGCTTTTGAATGCAAAGTTCCGGATCCAGCAGTCGGATTCCAATCGCCTCTGCGATCGATAGTGGTCTGGATCGTACCAGTCGTGATCGGTTCAGAGGTACCCAGTATATGATTGTGAAGGCTTGCTCCTTGTCTATGACATGACTGGTTTCAGCCGAATGTGATGCAATCGCACTTGAGCCTGGTTTCTTCCAACTACCACGCAGAGATACGGTGTTGTGTTCTAGCATTCCGTCCGACAAATGCATTGTCGTACGACCAATGTATGATGCTCGGCACGAGCATACAAATGAGTACACACAAGCTGGTGGTAGAACGTAGCAATTTGTCCTTCAAGCAGAATATGATAGTGGGGCTGGAGTTGAAGCTCAAACATTGATTAGCGGCCAAGTATGTCGTATCAACGGAGTTTCTAAGCCTTCTCGTGATTATTTCAGCAACCGAGTCACTTTTGAACGGAAGCCTCATGTATACGGGCTTCTCCCTAACAGAACATTGTGTAGGTTTGGGCTTAACGACTTCCACAGTCTTGAGTACGAACTTTTCAGGATATCCATTCTGCAGGAATGTGCGTCCCAAGAACTTTAGTTCCTCTTCTAAGCAGTTGGGGAAGCATATCTCCCTTACTATCTCAGATTACGCTTTTGTTGCAACTGAACATAGCTATCGAAGTGAGCATACACACATTTCCACGTTTTATTTTTGTGGACTTTTACATTCCATGGTCCCGTCAGTGTCTTTCTTTTACCATTGACATTGAGGAAACTTAACTGTCCGTTCCATTCTGATCCGATAGTAACGTTGACATTAGTATGGACCGAATTGAAACTGCTTAGTACGTCTGTTGGGCTGATGGTTTCGTCGGTAAGCACAAAAATGTCGTCCACGTAGCGACTATATAATGTTAACCGTCTAATGAATGCTTCCAATTTTTGAGTCTCTAAAGGAGACTCCATCGCGACCCCGTCCTTCTGTCGATAAATCTGATTGTTGAAAGTAAACTGGACATTGTAGGTACAAAGGAGCAAGAGTTCCTTGATATATTTGCCATTTTATCAAATCCGAGGCAACAAAGTCCAAGTTGTTGTAACTGATGAAACGATGAAACTGTGCTCTAGGATAGGCTCGTTGTTCGAGGGCCCAGAATTGTGCAACTTAAGGAAACCTTGCCAACATCTGCGATTAATCGTCACCTTGCGAGGCACCCACGTCTAGCCCGAAATAATTCACTCATTCTCGTAGATTTGTCTGAATAACACAGGTAGCTGTTGTCACACGTAAATTCGGAGCTGTACTGAGGACCGATGGAATTTTTTTTGCTATGATGCAGGGAGCGTGCGCAGTTAGACCAATGTGTCACGGCTAACTTACCCACTACACTGACAAGCTGACTGATAATATGCAAAGATGCCCACCGTCTGAGTTTTGTCCAGCGAGGACACAATACAGACAAGCATTTGGGGCTTTCATGGAAACAGGTAACTGAGGGATCCGCCCATCCCATTTTTCTTACCTTTATTATGAAAAACAGATTAGAATTTTACGATCACCAATGCTTGATCTGACGGGCAAGTGAGTTTCATTTTTGTAATGTATTACTCATAAGGTTGCTGAAAATCCGTCGACAGCCCACGACCGGCTTCGCCCTTTTTGAGGCTCATCAGGTAGGCGCAGTTCCCGGGTTTCCGTAAACCTTTTGTTCTACTTGAGACCAAATTGCACGAAATTGGCGAATATACACTCATTTGCAAACAAACTTGGTTTTTTGAGAGACTCAGCTGGAACCCAGCAGAATCTCTCGTTTGCGATGTTTTCAGGCAACTGAATGTGCTGAGTTTCATTTTATGCTGCCACAAGCAAGACTTGTATCCTCATGATTGAGTAGCCTTCTGCTGCCTGGAGATTTTTGACCCTGTAGTCCGGGCGAGATATCCACATGACAGCTTCCCCCTTCCAGACAATCCAGTCGACAAGACGTCCAGGACAGTATACTTGGAGTGGTAATGTGTAGATCCCGGCTACAGACTACCAAAGATGTTTGAAACCGATCAAGGGATCCTAGTTTCGTAGGGGTTCGGTGAACAACCGATAGACAGCATTCCTCTTTTGAAGGGCCAGGTGACCGAGGTTCCGAACAGACGGGAAACGAATCCACAGTTTCATTCTTTCCAAAGCTCTGAGTTTGATTTAATCGACCTCCGAGTTGAAAAGTGTTATTGTCGAAAGTCTTTCATGGACCACTGTGCAAGTTTAACCAACTGGAGACCGAGTACAGTCCCTAGTGGTCAACAGCATGTTAGTATTCTTCGGCGTGAACTACAGAGCATCGGCCGTCCCGATGTTGCGGAGAGATACAATCAGGTATCTTTTTTTGGATAGGATTAGCATGGACAGTTTATTGTGCCTTGCGCAGTTTTGGACAATCGCCCCCCCCCCAAACTGCTTATATCAGACCAGAATCCACGTGATCTCGTAAACACAAAACTCGATTGTCCAAGCATCCCGGAAGCTTGTCCTTTTGAACGTAATGAGTGCGACATTCAAACACCCTTTTATATTGATTCGATTATTCCTTCGAACGTGGCCGACAACAGCGTTCACCGCTCAGCAGACAATCTTGAAGCAACCAAATGACGTCATCCTACATAAGAAAACATGGATGTTCAACCACACAAACGGTTAGACAATTCACGTGACTTGGATTGCTTGATAGAAGAATTTAGGATGACGGGAGATGGGAATATTTGGATTGAATTCTACAGGCTCCTCGTTGTTCACCTAAACTGAATCAGCTTGACACATCAGGAGGCGGTCTTTCAAACAGCAATAGATAGGGCGACAGTCATCCGAGTCACATTCTGCGCTGAAATCTTCAAAGAACATGGTAGAACATTGGTGCGGAGATTCTGTGTATGGCGCAAGGTGGAGATCCGCTTAACAAATCACTTGACAGTGCTTGGTTGTCTGTGCAACTTCACGCTCCCAATCCAGGTGGAAGATCATGGTAAAAACTTCCATAGAAATTCGTAAGAGGTGAGTTGTTGATGATTCTCAGTAAGGACAGGACAGGTGTTCTGTACTTCTCGTCCTTCCCGCGCGGAACGGAGTCACGTGTAGGACAAAATATCGATTGATAGTAAATCCAGTTGCATTACTAGAGGAGATCGTGGATGTTCTCTACTCGACCGGCTGCGAATGAAACGAAAGAACAGGTAGAACAATTTTGAAACACCTCTGCGAACTTTGTTTGTGAAGATGACCGGAGTTGTGCGATTTCAGCACATTTTTCCGTATTACTTGCCACACTACTCAAAGGTCCGGAATCGCTACTCATCATTCAATACATCTGACCATGGGAAATTTATGCAGTACAGACGATCAAGCAACTGTTTAAAAACCTGTGAATTTAGCGACAAGCTTCCCTCATCAGGTTTCTTCGGATTAGTCTAGCGTGTGTCACAAAGTTTTTGGGAACCTCGAACAGATTCCAACGTTCCCACACTTCTCAAAAAGGACTTGTTAGTAGTCTGGGCCCTTCTGAGCGCCAACAATGGATCAATAGTGACCTGTCCCGGAAAAGCGAAATACACTCGTTTGCAAATTAATTTGGTTTTGCGAGAGACTCACCTGGAACCAAGCTTAATCTCTCGTTTATGATGTTTTCAAGCAACTGAACGTGCTGCACACAGGCCGCCTCGTGTTTCAGTTGGTACGACATTTGAGAGGATCAGCTGGGTTCCAGGTAACTCTCTCCCAAAACCAAATTTGTTTGCAAACGACTGTGTTTCGCTAATTTCGTGCCATTCGGGTTCAAGTAGAACATCAGGTTGACAGAAACTCGGGGATTGCGCCTACCTGATGAACCCGAAAAAGAGCGGAACCAGTCGTGGGCTGTCGAATAATTTTCGGAAACCTTATGAGTAGTGTATTACGTCAATCCATCACACGTTTTGTTGTGATTCGGACTCTACAATTTGATCTAGCAGTGCTCAGCTGTCTGATGTTCTGGTCCAAATTCTTCGCGGGTTGCTTAAACAACAAACACCTGTACACATGCACATGTGTTGAAGCTGAATACTAGGTGATCACTTCCCGTGGCACCCATCGGAAGATACTTAATCAGGGCCAAAAAGTAGCAGAATCGGTCATCATGACCGCAACTCCAAGACTTTTGTACTTCAGCTTATCGTAGATCCGTTTTTAGTTAATCGATTCATCTAAAGCTCTCCGAGGTTCTTCGGCCCTTCATAACTAGTTCATGTTTCCTGGAGTGGTGGATGTTGCCCTCACGATTTTCATACATATCTATTCGACCTTACAGGAAGCCATCACACGCATCACCTCAGAATGCATCGAAGACTGTGCGCGCCTTGGACGATTGTGCTACGCGGAACTTCGTTTATCCCCTTATTTTTTAGCCGGACCAAACTTAAGTGCGGATAGTGTAGTGCAAACGATTGCGGAAACAACTAGAAGCGTGAGTCAACAGCATGGCATCGTTGTTCGCCTCATTCTCTCTATCCTTCGTCATCTACCTGAGACAGCCAAAGGAGTGCTTGACTTGGCCATCAAGTACCAAAAGGAAGGAGTAGTTGCCATTGACGTTGCTGGTGAGTTGATCCATCCTCTTGTTAGCAATACGGGGTGAACTCATGAGGACTAGGAGCAGAACGTTGACTGTGAAAGTGTTGGAAGTCATCAATGAACACAGACACTCTGTTTTGGGCTTTTCTGGGCAAATATCAAACCATTGCTGAAGAGTTTTCCAAGGATCAAATGGGACGTCACTTCGGCAAACTCCTGCATCGAAAGTACAGCAAGATTGGATTTCTAAACGTTTATTTTGTTCAAAAAAGTTCTTTTTGGAGCTTAAGGTCCTGGCGCTAATCACTCAGTTTAAACAAGCAGTCAGAACAACAGGCTCACAGGATGAGTTCATTTCATGCACTCTCTTCGGCCTCAAAACGTTGAAAACAACATAAGATACATGATAAAACACAACTTAAAACATGTATACAATTCGGAAAAAAGTGATCGATCAATGAAAATAAGACAGATTCAGAGTGACCCCTAGAGCAGAGATAAGCCCAAAAGGACTAGCCAGTATGGCCTGGAAGAACTTCAACCGCCTGGTCGGACCTGGAACAATGAGTTGAATTCAACCCCTGAGCTGTATCGATTAGAAATCTAGCGGCCGACCGCTTGACCTAGATTCACTNGTCAAAATGTATTCAGCAGGATATGTGCTTGTTGAACTTTACTCATACGCTCTGGGATCGATAATTTCGATCAGGGCACAGAGTTGTTGGTATTGCGATCGATACCAGCCCGCATCATACGTTTGAAGAAGATTCACAGCTTATCGAATGAAAAGTGTGTCAAGTCTGTTCCTCCTGCTACAGCCAATCGATGCGAGGTTTCTAATCTGGCAAGTGGGTTTCGCATACTACTGCCACTACTACTCACAAGGTTGCTGAAAACTATTCGACAGCCCACGACCGGTTTCGCCCATCTTTGGAGATCATCAAGTAGGGGCAGTTCCCGAGTTTCGGTCAACATTATGATCTAGTTGAACCCAAATTGGACTGATTTGGACGAAAACACTCACTTGCAAATCAGTTTGTTTTTCACGAGAGACTCAAATGAATCTCGCGCGAAAGAAAAATTGATAGCAACTTAGTGTATTTGTTGAAGTCATGGTTTCTTGTTTTAAAGATTTCGTCATTCTGTGGACTACCACCGGTCTGGGTCCTCAAACTCTTTTCTGTTCCCGACCGCAGGTGACGATTCAACGTGGGGCACAGTCGGGATGCCTGTGGACATTGTCACCGTGTTTGAAAAAGCCAAGAAGCTGGGGATCCATCGTACGGTGCACGCCGGGGAAAACAGTCCAGCCGAGGCGGTTCTAGAAGCGGTTGAGAAACTGCATGCGGAACGCATTGGTCATGGGTACGCCATTGTGAACAATCCAGAAGTCTATGAAATGGTTCTGAAGAAGCAAATTCATCTGGAAGTGAGTCGCTTAAAACAAACAAACAAATAACGGATTGGACGACAAATTTTCAGTGCTGCTCCCATGCGTAGATACATTGGTCTCAAATACCATTTACTCCTAGTAACTAGGTGGTTGCCTTTCGTATATCACACTACTTACACCTGAGGTCACAAAGAGGCCTTGTTTCAGATCTGAAATCGGTCGCTAGAACGGCTTTTGGGAACGGTGAACTACAGACCGTGAATTATTAACCGTCCAACTGGAATGCCTTTTCGGTGCCTAGCTACCATGCCGGCAGAAGAACGCGCTAGGGCTGAGATGCTATCAGTTTGTCAAGTCTAGACAGGAGCAGTCAATGGACAGATGTTGGGTTCGAACAACGGAGTATTAACTACTTAGCTATCTCGGATCGTGTTAATGCGTGTTATACACCGTTTCTGAGACTGCCCATAAGCATCTCCTGATGAGTTGAGTGACCAGTCAACTTCCAGATGCCAGAGGCGCACACAGGGTTTAAGCGGCTGTCATTTATGGCATTCAGTCGAGTTTTTCAAAAGAGGTTCGTTCCTGTGAGTAAAGCTAGTTCGTGCTGAAAATTCGAGAAACTCTGTACAGCTGTTTCATTTTTATCGGGAATCATCAGCAGTAAGCACCGTATGAAACTGGGACTCCTAGTGAATCACGCAGCTGTTCCATCGCTGGAGACCGAATGGTTAAGTAGTCCGCCATTGGCCGCAAGATCGCGGATCTGAAACTCCCCATTGGAGTTTCGTCGGGTGTCCACCGCTAATGATTGATGAAACAGCTGTCGCACAGTGCTTTTTGGCTTTTCAGTACGAAATCTCAACGGAAAATAATCAACTTCCTTCATACTACTAACAAAGTAGAAGTAGTACGAATAAATTAAACAACCGACATCAGATTGCACTACAGATGTTAGTGACAGCAGCACCGGTTCCATCGATCGTGCTCATTTCACGAAACCAGAGTTTCGAGCCCGCGACTTTTCGATCTGTCGTTGGTCAGTTGGCCGTTTGGACACGTGCAGCTTGTCAGTAATTTGATTGGTTCTTACTTATACAGGACAAGGGGACCATGTCACGTGGCCACATATTGGCAGGCTCCCCGAATGACGGCTTCTGAGAAGGAAGCTTCACTTAAAAAAATCATTCTTCTTATGAGTTACTTATAGACTGATGGTAGTATGAGGAGCTTTGGTAATATTCAGTCAATGAAACTAACTTACGCTGGGAAAAAAAACTGAGAAGCACCGCACAGCTGTCTCGTCCCTGTTGGAAATCAGCGGCATAATTTTGGGCATTCTGGTGGACAAAATGGGCCGGTGACAACGGAGTGAGCCCTGTGGCCTATGGGATTAAGCAAATGGAGGTTCAAACAGATAGGTTGTTTCTCCGGCGGATTTATGCAGTTTAATTGCAGACGTTTCGTTACCAGTAGAGGTGACACTAAATTCTGTTGGGGGGTGAAGCCCAACAATGGTTGTGCAAAACCACTCTTTCCGCTTCCAAGCAACGCGCAGATGACGTCACGTTGGCTGGCTATGAAAAGTTTTCAACTAGATTACATAGCTCAGAAAAATAAGTAACAACTAAGTAGCAAAAGAATTTAACTATGTTTTCGTAAAGGAAACTACTCAGAAGGTTGAGTCTCTCGTGAAAACCAAGTTGATTCGCAAATTATTGTGTTTCTCGAAAATTCAACTATTTATTTACTTTCGAAAAACACACTCATTTGTAAATCAATCTGACTTTTACGAGAGACTCAACTGAATCTCTCGTTTATGAATGTGCTGCACACAGTTCGCCTCATGTTTCCGTTGGCACGATTTTCGAGATATCGCAGTATATTTTCACAAGGGAAACTACTCACCAAATTGATTTACAAATGAGCGTATTTCCCGAAAACAGTCCAATTGGGGTTCAAGTAGATCATGAGGTTGACGGAAACTCGGGGACTGCGCCTACCTGATGAGCCCAAAGTGGAAGGGCGAAACCGGTGGTGGGCTGTCGACGAGTTTTCAGCAAACTTGTGAGTAGTTTCCTTTGTGGAAATGTACTGCGATATCTCGAATGTCGTGTCAAGTGAATCATGAGGCGGCTTGTGTGCAGCACATTCAGTTGTAGAATATCATATACAAGAGATTCAGTTGAGTCCCTTGAAAGCCAAGTTGATTTACAAATGAGTGTATTTCTATAAGAATTTAACTGCTTATTTACTTATTTACTTATTTGACGTACAATAATGTAGGCTTATTTTAATAACAATCGTACTTTTTCGCTGTGGTGTTCCAAAGTTTGACAACCCTGGTCCCCATTTGGTGAACGATAGTGCTTTCCGACTATCTAATAGTAAAACCAGTTTCGGCGCTTAATAGTCAGTTCTATACTCTCAGTGACTGCGTTTAATTTTAGATATTGTTGGAGGCTGAACCTATCAGAGAGTCCCTGTTTCCTCGAGATAAGTGAAGCACCAGCTATTTGCGTACACTGATTATAAACTGCACTGAAATGCTTCAGATGGCGGACTGCATGTAATACTCGTCTTATAGTGCTAACATGACAGGTGAAACCACTTTATAGCCGGTTAAGCCAGCAATACAGACCACGAAATGATCCACACACAACAGCCTACTGAAAAACGGTAAGTACCCTCAACGTGTGAGTGTTTTCACCTTGCATCCTGACCATTCGAAACTGAGGAGCGTCCAGGTTTCGGATCGCCATGTTTCCCTGTTATCGATGCACTCACCAGGCCATCTTATGTGGAAAAATCGCTTGAAGGCACACAAGGTTACTCCTTTTAGTGAAGGCAAGGAATGCCATCTTTCGATATGACATGTACATTTTGCTCAGATCACTTTCGAATGCTAAGTTTTGAAGTAAAAGCCTGTTAAACGCTATGTAGCATTAGAAATCCAAATAGTTTCTCTCCCAAGGGGTTACTCATCTCACTACTCTCTGTTTTGATAGGTTGATTTGTACCACCAATAAAATTTCGCCACCAGCATAGACGGAGGCGTTCATGCAGCTGAGATTTTTGAGGTCCAAACGCATTTTCGTGTCATCGTTTTCAGATATATCCTAAGCCGATAAGAGTAAACGAAAGTGCCGAGTTATTTGTTCCTCTTTTCCGTTTCAATTCTAGACATGCCCCACGTGTAGCTGGCTCACGGGAGCAGTGGATCCAGTCCTACCCAGAAACCATCCAATTTGTCGGTTTGCTGCGGACGGTATCGACTTTTCGATTAACACGGACGCTCTAAGAATAGTGAACAAGTGGATTGGAGAAGAACTGAAATTTTGCCAGGAGGCCATGGGACTAACAAAGGCTGATTTGGAACAATGCAAGCGGAATGCCGCGAAAGCTGCGTTTCTTGAGACCGAGGAGGCGAAGGAAGCTCTGCTGAATCATATGTTCGGCTGATCTTTCTAACCTCTTCAGTCATTCAATCTCAACATTGCATCAATCATTGGGATACGCCAAGCATGACCATAACAAATAACTTTGATCTAGAAGTACTACTTTAATTTCAGCTGCTTGAAAAAGTTGGCTTCTAATTTAAAATGATATTTTAAAGTCAAAATTTGTGAAAGTCAAGAAAAGTGGAGTCCTTAATAGAAGAGCTCAGAAAGCTACTGATAAACTCATCAGTACTACAAGTTGCACAAACTGCTCGCGGCGAATCGGTCTTTTCCCTGTATGGGTATAATACACTACTACTACAGACATTTATGAAGGAAACGCAACCCACCATGTGGGCCAGATGCCGTTATGTAGGTAGACCAGGTAGAGTTGCATCTGCTACCACTGTAACGCTGATACTACTGATGAGGCGTGCGAGTATTATGTTTTCTCGTAATTCCGCTTTGCGTCTCTTGACAAGTGAGATTTATTACGGAATTTACGGAGTTGCTTTGTAGCATTCGTTCGCATTTGAATGATACTCAGTGAGTATCCAGGAAAGTTCAGGGAGACGCGTTCAAGGAGAAGATGGATATTCAATTTTGTAAATAAGATGCATATGAGAGTTTTGCTCCCCTGTCCAATAGTCTGTAACTATTCAGTTGGCGTTTTCTAACGGATAACTCCGCAGTGAAGGCCTTCTTCATTTCACCACTGAGCTGACGAGAAAACACCAAACTTGGGGACAAAAAAGCAGTCACCGTCAGGCAGCTCAGATTTCTGAAAATAGTCCTAGAATACCGGAAACCTCCTGAGTCACTCAGTCCCCCTCCGCCAAAATTTCAGTGGGAAAGCCACGCACCCATGCCGGAAAAGCCAGCTTCCGACCGAAATCTCAATCGGCCAATCAATCCACCAACAGCGAACGAATGCCAACCATGAGCAGTGTTCAGATATGTCATAGAGGCACGGTCGATGATGAATGGTCCTCACCAAACGCTGATCAGACAGCCCTTTAAATTTTTGGCTCACTTGCTTGCAGTAAAGATGTTGTGTTCCTTGTTGACTGGTCTTTTTTCAACCATAAATCATTGGAGTGGGGCCAGCAGCTGGATGACACTCCCTCAGCTTAGAAATTACCAAAGCGCTCGAACATACTCAGGGACATCGCAAGAATAACGGACAGGTGTATTCTTCTATGTGTGGTCCGCTGGAAAAATTGGTACACTGTGAGTACGAACTCACGGAATAACGGTGAAGATCACGCAAAGACTGAAGGAGATTAGACAAGCTGCAAGCACGGAAGCCCCTCCTCAGTTAACGGAGGCCATGGATGTGTCATGGAGAGGTCCTTGGAAGGTAACCTGGGTTACCTCTGAGAAAGCCCTTGCGGCGGATTTCGGCATATCGCCATTAGGCGGTCCCATACAGTTAGGATCGGACTGGGATGCGATCAGACGGGGTTCTTGGCCAGTCTGCAGCAGTGGTTGGATCATGCCTCGCCGGAATTGGAAGAAGTGTGGCACCAAAACCGGCCGTCTGACCGGCTCATCTAAGGTGTGCATTGATTGGCAAGAACAACTGAACAGGTGAGCATTGATGATCTGGTGAACCGGTCAGATGTCACCGGCCACGCTTGAGTCACAGGTGAAGTTGGGCGAGTCGACAATGGAGGACCTGTAGACCGACTAACCGAACAGCTCGCCTCCTTGAAAACAGAAGCGTGGAGACGCATTCGAACGAAAAGGTGCTGTGAATGTGGAGGAATCAATGGCGCCGTAGCTGGCTTTTTGTTAATGCTAACGGTTTGGCTTACTCGTCTCTTCCCGGCTGGATTGCAATCAGCACATCGAAACAGGGTACGATACAGGCGGAAACTGAGATGGGCTGGAGAAGGAATTCGTGTCTACAGAGACAGGAATGTCACTGAGAGAGAGAAGGATCGAAGCTGAATGTGAACTGTGAGCGCTAGCGGTGAGGGCACTGGGTGAAAACAGACCGAAAGGTGACGGCTGGTCATTACACCAAATTGCGCATAGGTGGAATTAGGAATTCCTGATCAGCTCAGATGGAAGTCAAACAAATTTTTGAGCAGATTTTATCAAGAGCGTGGCATAAACCGAGGTAAGATGATGACTAAGTACGGCTTGGCCGACCTTGAAGGTTACCCCAGCCCTTCCGTGAGCGACATGCGTGTCTGAAAGCTTCCTTCTTATATTGCTCCATCAGTCTAGACTGTGGTCAAACAGTACGCCGAAATGTTCACGGGTGATAACGGTTATGCTCGTGGGTCGATCACGAGATCCCCTCCTCTTCTAAACGCGTTCGACCGTACGACTCCTGTCAACTACCGCTCCATCTATCGGATGCGGCCCATGAACAGGTGCAACAAAGGCTTAAATCATTCCTTCGGTTGCTCCGGCAATCAAGATGTTTCACGGTTTCCCACATGCGTTTTTGACAGTGGCAACTTGCCCTTGAGTCACAGGAGAGAGCGAAGATGGTGTACCAAGTCGTGGATATCTAGTATCGCTTGCCTGCACCTGATGCTTCGTTCAACCAAAGGACTGAAGATGCCACCCCAAAATCGTTCTACACGGTGGCTCGGAATCAGAACATGCAGTTTACCCAAGAGTCGTATTCGAGCGCATTCGGCAGGCTGGTCTGCGGATTACTGAAACCAAGATGCAGGTGATTCGAACTTCGGTGACAATGCCTGGTCATAAAGTGGAACGAGGAAGAAAAACTGGCGAAGCTCCAGGACCCTTTAGTTCCCAAATCAATGTGGCAGTTTCTCGGACTAGCAGTATACTACAACAGGTTTGCCAAGGATTTCATCATGATTGCTGCTCCATTATATGACTTGCTTCGGCAAAATAGAAAGGTTGAATGGTAAGGCGAAGCATACGAGGCCTTAAAACGTGTCAAATCATGCACTGGTCGAGGAGATATTTGCTGTCGCAGCATACTCTATTGACCGGAGCATCTGTGCTGTCTTGAAACGGAAGAACGGATCACCTGAAATGCCCAGTGATCACCTCAACAATCAAGAGAGACTGTTTAGCTACCTTCTGGGCCCTAGATAAGCGGAGGTTACACTTCCTGTGACAGAGGATTCACTTTAAGACCGACCACATACCCCTTGAGAGGATAGAGACCACCAGAGAAAGTTCGTTCACTAGGCACCCTGACTACAAGAGTTTAAAACTTCACGTCCTGGCAAGTGTCATGAAACGAGAACCAAGTGACCCGTTGACTTACAAAAAACCAGAGGTTGGAGATGAAGCCCCAAAGATCACCATCGGTGCACTCAGACTCGCCGTCGAACTGGATCCTAGGAGGTCGGTGCGACTACAGAGGTGGGACCCTATACTATAGAGTGTTGCAGCCGCCTTGTTTGGTGGAATGGGCATTGAGGTAGTGGGAGAAAACAGAGAACTTGATGAATTGCGTAAACGCTTCGACAAACCGTACGGTGGCCAGCCGTCCCTAATAACGGAACATCACATCATTTGAACGGATGTGTCACGTGCAGGACACGGACCAAAAGAAAGCATGCTCTAATTGGTCAGAATGCCAGCCAATACGGATCGAGCATCTTTGACTCGGCGCTTCTCACTCCTCATGGTGATCCTAGCACGACCTTGTGGAGCACTCTGTGATTACTCTATAAATACGAATGTAATGATCCTCCTTTTGTCTCCATAAAGGGCTGTTTGGGGTTCCGTGCCTTTTTGATATACCATAGTGGGCGGAGCGGGAAGCCAATGGGCCGATACAGAGTTACACTACCGTTCAGCAAGTCACATCACTAACTGAACCTGAACGGGACTGGTATAGTCTCCTAGAAAGCCAACAATTCGGGTGTCATACTGTCCGTGATATCTTGTGACTCTAGTTAGAAGCTGAATGTCGAATGCCACGAGACGGCACTGATGCGTCAGTGTCTCTGATGATAATGATGATGATGGCACACACGTGATTCACCACAACTTACGACTTAATTCGGCAGGCGGCACGCTGATCATGAGCGAGATATGGTGTTTCGGGGTATAAGCGATGCCAACTGGGGCAGTGCACCCCATGAAATAAAACTGTGCACCGGAAGTTGGAGAGTAATGGTCCGTTGAGCTGGACAGCTAGTGGCAATCGCTGTGATAATGACGCAACGGGTGACTGCAATCAGCGGAGTGGCCATGCATCAGACCTTGGCCAACCGTGGCTACCAAAAATGATACTAGTGAAAGGAAGAAAGCCTTCGCTGAGGAGTTACTTATTAGAAAATACCATCTGACCGGTTACAGACTATTGGACAGGGAAGCAAAACACTGATTGGCATCTTATTCACAAAAACTGGACTCCATCTTCTCCTGAACGCGTCACTTGAAATCTCCTGGATATTCATTCACTTCAACCCAAGTGAATGCTACAAAGCGACTCCACAAATTCCACAACAGATCTCCCCTATTCAAGAGAAACGAAGCGAATTTCTAAGAATAACACATACTACTCGCATGCTTCCCCATCTGTAGTATCACTGTTACACTAATAGATCGGGGGCCGTGAATCGAGGGTGAAGAATTCAGGACTTGCTTGCAGCGACTGTGTATCAAGCGGCTAAGAACGACACCCTACCACTCGTTGACAGTTGGCCCGACGGAACAAAACATCCGAACGAACGATCAGGGAATGTCTGACAGCCAAGAAAAGTGACTAGGGCATGAACGCGCCGAGTGTACTGTAAGCATACCGTTCGCCCATGCAGGCAACCGTAAGCAAGTCCCTTATCATGCCGATCTGCGGTCGGCATCCACTCCTAGTTTATCAGAAAATCTGGTTGTGACGGGCGATACCAGAGAGCTCGGTTAACAAGGCAGGAGAGGGCTGGAAAACTTGCCAGCCGTTCGGGGACGGACCAAACAAAAACCACAGATAGGAAGGTGATTATTCCCCATAAGGTCAAATGGAAAGGTCACCAAAATCCGGGAAGGAATGGGATTGGATCGCGGAAGTTGAACAGGACCCGTTTACCATTACTGACTTTCAATAGAGTGTCCATACGACACTGGAAGGTTGAGGATTGAGACAAGTAAATGGTAACCATAAGGGAAACTACTTACAAGGTTGCTGAAAACTCTTCAACAACCCACGACCGGTTTCGCCCTTCTTGGGGCTCATCAGGTAGGCGCAGTCCCCGAGTTTCTGTCAACCTTATGATCTGCTCGAACCAAATTGGACTGTTTTCAGGAAATACACTTATTTGCAAATCACTTTGGTTTTCACGAGAGACTCAACTGAAACTCTCGTTTACGATGTTCTATAACTGAATATGCTGTACACAGGCCGCCTCATGTTTCAGTTGGCACGATATTCGAGATATCGCAGTATATTTTCATAAAGGAAACTACTCACAAATCGATTTGCACATGAGTATATTTCTCGTAAATGGTAACCAGCCTCGAAGGTGGCACGATGGGCCTGAGAAAGTATGGAATGTAGCAACTGCCGAGGCTGACCCAGTTGCGCCGCCCAACGCCGCACTGATGATGATGTCTTTTCAAATACCGACCAGAACGTCTGCAAGTCAAGTGCCAAGCTCAGGGATCAGATCAACAGCCATCTGACCAACCAATACTAGTCAGTGGATATTGAAACTTGTCATCGAATGGCATCAACTAAATCGGCCAATCAGATAACTTTTATCGTTTGAAAAACCACACCACATGTTTTAAACCTTTCCTCCAGTGGATCGATGGTCTGCGTGATCAAATGACATAACTCTGTTGGTTGAATTTATCCAAGACCGTTTTTTTGTTATATGGAAATCTGATGACTGTTCAGCTGTATCACCTTTCAGGTGCTTCGGATTTACGCCACTGGAAGGAATTATGAGGGTTTAGTTGCTGTCAGGTCGCCCATGCTAGACAGGAGCAGACGAGATGCCGGGGTTGTGTACGAACGACGGCCTATCTTCAACCACTATGCTGTCTCGGGCTGATCAATACTGATCACATGATGCAACATTTCGGTTGAATTTTAGTAAGATTCATCACAAACGAGCTTTCATTGGTCGATTATGCGAACGATGGCGTCCGGCCTCAGTAGCCAGTTTCAAAAGTTCACGCGTGACTTCCATTTTTCCATTTCACTGACTGGTGTACACCATACACATCGTATTCCGTTTGTACCATATTTTTCCAGGTATGAAGGCATTTTTGGCCTTCTGTTCCCGCGAGTTTCGGGAAACGAGCTTTGAACAGTCAAAAATTGATGCGCATGAACAAACGGACTTATTTTTTACTGCATTTTTACCATTCTTCGTGGCACTACAAAGGACCCACTGGAGACAAGTGATGGTAGTTGAACAGTTTGAAAAACTCTCGACAGATACTCCCCTTTCCGCCAACATTTGGTTTTGACGGGAGACTTGAATGAATCCAACCGGATCTCTCGTTTGTGAAACTTTACTTCAGTTAACTGTACTGCCTCATGCAACCTAACGGGCTCCAATAAAGGTTATGGGCCGATGAACAGTGTTCAGCAACCTTATGAGTAGCGTGGCACGCCTTGGCACATTTTGCTCCTCCTATTACAGTCCTGTGTAAAATTCTCTGATGAGCTTTCAGTGCTACATATGTTCCACTGGTCAAAGGCTCAGTGCGATCAGAGTGCGAAATTTCCTTTCTGCCAGACAGTAGTCCTTTTCTAGTTAAATATTGTTCGAGAAGCGTCTGTTTAAGTTCTGATTTAAACTTTACTGTTCGACAGTAGATTTTATTCATGCCCGATCAAAACCAGTTTATTGTGTCTTCTAACGGTTATGCAGCTGCTTGCTCAAGGTTTATCACTAAGTGATATACCTTCCAGAATGTATCAAGGATGCCTAAAAGCCAGAAAAACGACCAAATTGACTATAGCGAGTTTTTACCGGTTGTAGCTTCGGGAAGAAAAAGGACGGTTCTGTCTGTTAGGCGAGAGCACCAGCAGCTATTTGGAAGGTGTCATTTCATGGGATCACCTGTGTCAAGACTGCAAAGTGTCGGCCAGCACGAAATGCGTAAATGCGCAGTGGATCTTGCAGACCGATTACTGGGAATCCCTAGTGGCGTAACGTGAGACTGCAAAGTGTCGGCCAGCACGAAATGCATAAATGCACAGTGGATCCCGCAGACCGATTACTGGGAATCGCTAGTGGCGTAACGTGAATGCTACTGATGAGGCGTGCAAGTAGTATGTGGTTATCTTGTAAATCCGCTTCACGTTTATTGAAAAGTTAGATTTACTACGGAATTTATAGAATTGCTTTGTAGCATTCGTTTACATTTGAGTGATAGTCGATGAATATTTAGGAAAGTTTAGGAAGGCGCGTTCGAGAAGAAGACGGATACTCAGTTTTTATAAACAAGATGCATATGAAGGTTTTGCTTCCCTGTCCAATAGTCTGACTGTTCCGCCGTAGGTCAGTCGGAGTCCGTAGGCAGGGTGAGCGGTTAGCGATGAAACAACAGCAGTAGTTGATGACGCCCAAAAATCGCCGTGAAATTTCGACCTATTGGGAGGCAGCGCAATAACCGATTACAGCAGCGTTCTGGTGTGAGATGTCGATACCATGCGCGACTAAGAAAGCCGAGGTTAGTCACATCCAAAACTCATTTTGACTCATTAATAGTCAGTCGATCAATGACCAATCGCACACACTGGTCAGCATGTCTTCGACGTATAATGTTCAAACGGCGAGGAATAAAATTCCGACCCTCTGTTCAGTGTTTCAAACTTAACAACTGCGTTCGTCTGGTCCTGTCTAGGCTTGAGCAACCTGACAGTATCTCATCACAATTACTTTCTTCGGGTGGCTAGGATTCGAAAGGTCGAGACAGCTGAACGTTATTTAGTTGACATTGTAATTTCAACGCCTCGGTTCAACGACATTTTTTCGCCTTTTTATGGTTCTTTCACATATTCATGTAGTGGCAGAAAAAGAGGCCTAAGACACACTCATTTGCAAACAATTTTGGTTTTACGGGACATTCACCTTTGATCCAGCCGAATCTCTCGTCTATGATGTTTTTAAGCAACTGAATGTGGTACACTAGGCCACATTATATTTCAGTTGTCACGGCCTTCGATGCATGTATAGATGTAACAGTTTACTCATAAGGTTGCTGAGTATATTTTGCCAAATTCATGCAATTTAGATTCAAGTAGAATATACAGTTGACGGAAACTCTTGGACTGTGCCTACCCGATGGGCTGCAAGAAGGGCGAAACCGGTCGTGGGGTGTCGAAGAATTTTCAGCAACCTTATGAGTAGTGTATTACACCTAAAAATCGATCAGCGTACTGGATAAAACTAAGAATTTCCATTTATGTTGTCTAGTAGAGATATGTGTAGCTGAACTGCTTGATTCAATGCACAGTTGTCTTTATTAGCTCTATTTTTACAGCAAAAAAAATACACTCGCCTTGATAGTTTGCTTTTCCGTGTATGAAACAGTAGCTGACGCATTATAACAGTGCCACATCTAATCTATGTTCCATGACAACTTTGATTAAACAATCTGAAAGGAACCACTCTGTCAATACCTGCTCCAAAGGACAAAGCCTAATTTTATCCTGGAACGACCTCATACAAAGATCAGTTGCTTTTTCTGCGCACAAATCAGGTCCAAAGTGAAGATGTAAGGGTCATACATTGACGGCTAACAGCCGACATATAATCTTGCCGAGAGACCTTGTCGGGTTAACTGACCTAACCGGGTGACAAGTGGACAAAGACTGTAAGTTGCCTTTCTGAGGATCCAGAATGACCTGTGTCGTTGATGATGGTTGTGACCTTGCTACAGCAAGGTCAGCTAAGTTGATCTGCTCCCATGCTAGTCTAAATGTATTCTATGTCGCTATAGTTATATGTATACAAAGCAACGCGACTAACGTGATCGACCCTGTTTAGTGCCATCCGGTCGCCTGTTAGCACAGGAAACTGCAACTACTTTATTCAAACAAAACCAAGGTTTAATCTCCCAATTCATGGGATTTTAGGGTGTGACAATAAGGCTCCAGCTAGCGTTTGCAAGATTGACCTTGGTTCCCGTAGAGTGATGGGAACTTTGTGACCGATTCCCAAGTTCTCCGGTGCTGTTTAACGGTTTTCTTGTTGCTCGGAACGTTCAGCGGACGTTGCACGCAAGTCAGTCGAATCTTGCATATTTTCGCAACAAATGGGACCTAAATCCAGGCCGTCACATCTAAGACTAAGCAAAGCTTGCGGTTACCTACTTGATTGGTTTGATGCCTTGGATTGGATGGAGAGAAAAGCCCTCAGAGTTTAGGGCTTCTCAGGATGGATGGAGAACTAGTTGAAGCATGGGTTTCAAAACTTCAGTCCAGTAAACATACTTCACCTGTTTCGTTCATCTGCACCTTGAATGACACTGGGGCACATGAATCCTCTTTAAATCAGGCGCCACATACGCGGATATAACAAACTCATCCATGCTTAAAACGCTTCCTGTGTCATCGCCAGTCCAAACTTAGTCAGGCACTCTTTACAGAATGTATTGGCTGAGAAAGTAACCTCGTTTTCCAGTGAAACAGTCATAGGCTATCCCGTCGTGTCTATCCTATCTCGTTGCTGTGAGTTTGAAAATTTGACCATTCATGCTCCAGGTAATAAGATGCGTCTCCAGGTGTCGCTTAAATTTCACCTTTGACGCAACAACCACTACTTTTCGTAATGCACTACTCATGAGGATGCTGAAAATTCGTCACAACCCACGACAGCTGAGCTGGACCACAGCACCATTTGCCTATCACGTACCCAAATCGGAAAACAATATAACATACCTCAGGTTACGGTCGAAATCCACCTTGTTTGGTGAAATGCGCTTACTTGCAAACCCATTTGGTTCTTACGAGAGACCCAACTGAACCCCGGTTGAATCTGTCGTTCTTTAACTGAATGTGATGCACAAAGCCGCCTCATATTTCAGTCGCTACGATATTCGAGAGATTACGGTACATTTACATGCGTAATGCACTACTACTTTTCTATTAGACCACTTGGCAAGTTCACAAACCTTGCGATCATTTGGACGGAAGTGTTCAAACGTAGCAGTTTAAACAAGTGATCTTGTGCTGTGCCATCATCAAGCTGCGTTGAAAGTGCTTCTGCATCCTTTCTTCCAAGATACCAATTGGTATTCCTTATTTTCATGAGATTCAATCAGAATGGACTCGATTTCTTTGGAACCTCAGGGGAGCACCGCGTCTCTAAGACATCTTCCAGCGTCTTTGACTCAGTTTTCGGGGTAGAATTGCAGAGCACTGCTGGAAAAAGCGAATATACTTCTCATCTGCTGTCACAAGTACCCCCAGGTCTTTGTCCAATATCATTTCTCTCACTAGGTAACCAGCAATGTGAAGACGTCAGCTGGCGGGCCAAACAGAAACGCACAGGATTTCGTATATTCGAGTGGAGGGTTCCATCAAGAAGGCCAGTTGTGAAGTGCTTCAAAGGTAAATAAGCCTACCATCCACAAGTGTACACGACAAGCGTGTTGGCGGATACCTAGTCAATATTATTTGTAGCGTACTACTCATAAGGTTGCTGAAAATCCGTCGACAGCCCACGACCGGTCTTTCCCTTCCTGGGGCTCATCAGGTGGGCGCAGTCCCCGAGTTCCCGTCAACACTATGTTTTACTTGAACCGGATTTTCATCTCCATTTCAAGTTCTCATGGTTAATGACCGATACAGAAGACAGACCATCATGTGACAATGAAACGTTTTGCGCTCAGAAGTGCTCCGCACACATCAAAAACCCTCATCGGATTGACAACGACGCAAAAGCCTTAGTGGAGGCAAACTTTCCTAGAGTAAGGAAAGCCCAGAGGGTTGTGGGCCTTCCTGTGCTGGTCCGCGAGATACTCACATATCAGAACCCATACGCACGAGATCACGAGTTCATTGTTCCCGAAAGCCCAAACAATGATTGAAAAAGTCGGTTTAATTCACTTTGTCGGCTCCGTGGTACTAAAGAGAAAGAGAGACTCTGTGTTGACTACCGAATGTTGGAGCATATCACTCGACCCGTCGCATTTTCACTGCCGCGGGTGAACTCGCACTCACGGGGCCTACACACTTTGGGACCATTCGGTCAATGGCAGATAAACGTGGGGAAATCGATAAACCGATAGCAGTTTTAACGATGTCTACGGAGTTATAAAAACTTCAGACAATGTTATTTGAGTCAGTAAACCCTCCGGAAATGCTTCAGAAGACCATTAAGAACTTATGAAAAGATCTTATTCTCCAAAAGCGTCTGCTATACCCAGATGACGTCATCCCCATGAGCTCCCCGAAAGCCCGGGAGTGGTTTGTTGTTTCAAGAAAATACAGTTTCATCAAAAGTCGTCTAAAGCCATACGAACAAAGTGATTCACCTCTCTACGTTGACCAAGACAACAGAATTCAGAGGCAGTACGCAGCTTTGATGGACATGTCTGATATTATGGAAGATCCCTAAAGGATTCTCTGCTTTGACTCAGAAGAACACGTCGTTCCGTCCGGACGATGGTGTGAGCATGCGTAAACCAGGCAACTCTAAAACATAAGTCAGCGATCGTCGGATTTATATACCTGCATCTTGGAAAAGAGGACTAATCCAGACGACTGAGGGAAATCAATGGTAGTGCCCAGTTAAAAAAGTGGCTAGTGATGTGTCCGGTACAGACTGGGCGATCAGCTTGATTCCAGCCATAACCAGACTCCTGGCGTCAATTGCCCTTTGTTGTTTTGTAGCGGTTCATGAAACATTGACTCGTGTGTAACAACGGGTATTTTGGCTTCCCAGCGGTGGCGTTGACCAAACCTTCCCAGTCTGGAACCTGCCAGAATAGCATCACACTTGTAGTATTCCTGGATGAGCACTGTTGTGGACCACAGTCTCTTTAATGCCTTCTTATTACCGTTCTGGATAGACACCTGATCGATCGCCTGGTGCAATTGGCCAAACCAGAAAAATCAACGAACGTGCGAACCGGCTGATTTACTGATCAATGTCGCGTATAAGTGGGTAGAAAAAGTGATGCTGAGAATACAACTCATCTGTTAAGGACGAGTGGAAAAAAACCAATGAAATCTGTCTCGACGAAAACGATTTTCCATTGACTGTTAAGTAGTCCCGTTATGTTTGGAGCTGGTTCTCCTAATGAGCACCTAGCAAAAGCTGATAACACGCACTTGTTTCCTCATAACGTTGGCTAAAGCAGTCTGTTTTTCCACAATGGAAATCCCATGTATTTGGCTGACAGAATCGTCTGTAATAAACTCCGATGGGGAACAAACTTCCGCTTGGAAGCAACACTCTGAGGGGACTTGCTGACACGATAAGCGAACATAGTTGGCACCACTGAGATCATCATAATCATAATCATCATCATCATCATCATCATCATCATCATCATCATCATCATCATCATCACTATCAGCTGTAAGAACCGCGTACTCGTCGTACAGTAGTTGTAACTGCCGCAGTTTCGTTTACCGATTACTTGGGGAGGTGAGGTAGGTAGCTGCACATTGGAGGCGGGAGCTGTTAATTTGGTGCGTAAACGCAGTACTGACAGTGGACGGCCAAGTGGAGGAATTGGGAAGGGAGCTGTGCCTTGAAGGCAATAGGTTGGATGCGACAGAAGGGGCGCGACTGGGCCATGTCTGACGATGTCTCTAACCATTGATGTCTCGGGGTACCCATCCAGAAAGACGGCAGTGACCAGCGCAGCTGAGTTTGCTGGTAATTGCTTTCATACTTCGCTGCCAAGTCATTGTTTGACCGTCTCTGGCTCTATTCCACCCTTCACGTGGCTGTGCGAAAAGTACCCTTCGAGGAAGTCGGTCGACTGGCATACGGAGTACGTGGCAAAGTCAGCGTAACCGATGCAGTGTGATCAGTTCATCCATCGAGGATGATTTATTTCCTCCGAATACCATTCGACGTATTTCAGCACTGAGATTCAATGAACCTAACTAAGTTGGTCAGATCACCCCCACAAGAGTCGTAGATATGAAAAGTCATTGCACCAGATTGATCACCTAATCGGAGAGAAGTGCTTGGGCCTCGTCCTAGGCAAGATCTGTGAACCGAATGGACTAAACCAAGCCGCACGCGTGTTTTGGAACAAAGACGTGTCGCCAAAAACTGAAAGCAAAATATCGGCCATTCTTTTGAAGAGAAGGCTCTTATACGAAACCACTCCTTTGAAGTTTTAGATCTATAGTTGCAGTTCTGCAGTTGTACACTAGGTTACAAGTTGAAGTGGTGTTCACTGTAGACTCAAAGAGAAATCAGTTGAAACCTCGTGTATGATAGTGTTTAAATGAAACTGTTGTACAAAAGACATTTTAGGGTTTAGTCGGGACGATGTTTAAGAGATTGAAGTGGTTGTCTACACCCAACTGTGTTCCCAACAGCTGTCCCTGGCAGGTAACATCGTTCTCGCCTTCAGAGAGGAGAACAGGACACGGGTGTTTTTGGATGAACTAATCGAAGTCGTTCCGTCCCTCAGCATACTCTTTGCACCCAAAGCTCTGTAAAGTCATGCTGCTGTTGCACGGCTTTGAAGTATGGCCTGCTCGAGCTGTGGAAGTGAGACGTCTTCAGGTTTTCAGAAACCATTCTCCCAGGACCATATCTTTTGTGAACTGGTTTCGATGAGCCCGCAGAAGTTCAATGCACTCGAAGAATGTGTCCAGCGACGGGAGCTATGGTGTTTAGTTTATTACTGCTCAAGCCGTTTCGTTTTTCGACAAAGCGAGTGACAGTTTTTATACCCAGTTGAGAGTAATGCAAGTATAGATGTGGTCAACTATTGACCTGGTAGAGGGGTAAGAAGGGGGACTGAAAACCGTCCTAATACGACTGACCTCCAAGAACGAGGTTCTCTCTGTGATCGCCCTGTGCATGGCTCAAAGCGCTACGAGATATGACCACCAATCGACGCGAATGGTGCTGTTGCTATCCGTTTCTATCCAGGCTGTTTGAATAAGTTTCTGGGGGTGTAAGCAACTCGGAATGATTGTGTTAGGCAGGCACCAGGTCCATCATCTATCCGCTTTTACTCAGTGAAGCTTCCAAAAAAAACCATGATTGTGGGGCAGCAAACCGTGCTGTGGATACTGTCGCTGCTGTTTGTGAGGAGGATAACGAAGCTGACGATTAGTATTCCCTATACCGCTTCTGAATGTTCGTCAGCAGATCAGACAGACAAACACTGGTTGGGAGCAAACCGACAATAAGCGGCTGCTATTTTATTGATCGATGGCATCCACACTGGAGGGGTCTTTGATAGATGACAGGTTTTCAGAAACCATTCTCCCAGGACCATATCTTTTGTGAACTGGTTTCGATGAGCCCGCAGAAGTTCAATGCACTCGAAGAATGTGTCCAGCGACGGGAGCTATGGTGTTTAGTTTATTACTGCTCAAGCCGTTTCGTTTTTCGACAAAGCGAGTGACAGTTTTTATACCCAGTTGAGAGTAATGCAAGTATAGATGTGGTCAACTATTGACCTGGTAGAGGGGTAAGAAGGGGGACTGAAAACCGTCCTAATACGACTGACCTCCAAGAACGAGGTTCTCTCTGTGATCGCCCTGTGCATGGCTCAAAGCGCTACGAGATATGACCACCAATCGACGCGAATGGTGCTGTTGCTATCCGTTTCTATCCAGGCTGTTTGAATAAGTTTCTGGGGGTGTAAGCAACTCGGAATGATTGTGTTAGGCAGGCACCAGGTCCATCATCTATCCGCTTTTACTCAGTGAAGCTTCCAAAAAAAACCATTGGGGCGGGGCAGCAAACCGTGCTGTGGATACTGTCACTGCTGTTTGTGAGGAGGATAACGAAGCTGACGATTAGTATTCCCTATATCTGAATGTTCAAAAAAAACCATGATTGTGGGGCAGCAAACCGTGCTGTGGATACTGTCGCTGCTGTTTGTGAGGAGGATAACGAAGCTGACGATTAGTATTCCCTATACCGCTTCTGAATGTTCGTCAGCAGATCAGACAGACAAACACTGGTTGGGAGCAAACCGACAATAAGCGGCTGCTATTTTATTGATCGATGGCATCCACACTGGAGGGGTCTTTGATAGATGACCCCTTGCTTCACCGCCCATCTCTGAACCAGTTCTAGTTTTTACTGACGTTTGCAACCATTGTTCTCAGGACTGAAAAGCAACTGGGGTTATTGACCCCTGGTTGTGCGCATACGCCATCCAATCTCGGACTTGAATCTTGTCAATGCAGGTCACCTGGTGACTTGACCTAGATTACTAAAACGGTCCACTCCCGATTGGTCGTGGTCAGGTCGTATAAAATGAAAGTTTTTTTTAGAAAAGTCGACTTGTTGGCCTTGCAGACGCAGTTGCTGAGTATGACATTCTGGTTGCTATTCGCAGTTTTGCTAACCGTTGGTGAGTTTGTACAATCATCGCGTATTTTCCAATTCATTTTGACTGTCTTAGCCGTGCCAGAAATTATTCTCTGTTCTCCATATCGAAATGTGTTTTCAACAACAAAACGAACGTTGTAGCGGCGACCACAATATTACTTCTTACATCATAGTCAAAGGTCTCAGTATTTTGCAATTCCACATCCCATAGGAACTTTTGTTTTGATTGTATCTGTTCTTGTTGAACTTCCTCTCTCCATACCAGAAGTTGACCAATCGCATATTCTAATAATGTGTGCCAAACAAATGCCTGAAAGAAACTAGACTATTGTTCGGCGAACCTGCGCTACAAACAGTTACCAAAATTAGTAGGTAGCCAAGCGGCAAGCCAGGGATTAACACTCGTTGCCGGTGACGTCCTGATTCTAGAGCCTTCCAGGAGGTCTTCGACAGCCCACTACCGGGTCACGGAAGACTCAGCTGGATTCAGTTGAGCCACTTGTCCTAGCTGGGAGCGTTTGTTGAATGGATGTCATTTAGGGGCACCGTCAATTTTAAAATTGAATCCACACTGCTCTGTTGTTGAGTAAATCTGTTCTCATTGTTCTCTTTGTTTTAGCCAACTCGTTGTCGTGGAAGAAATGTGAGTTTCGCGTTCCGTTTTACACTCCTACATGTATGGGAAGAGTCCTCACTTGCTCCAACGGCGTCGATCCTCGGTCCCCTGATCCTTGCATCCGATAATATTTTCACTAATCTTTCACTGACATTAATTCTCTCTCACTTCCTGACGTTGGTCACCTCATTCATCGCTCACCGCATTACGACACTCCTCAGGGAAGGACAAACTACGATGTGGCAAAAATGTGTCAGTCTCAAAATTTGCTGTTTGGACAAGGGGCTTGAAATCACGTGATGAAACACATTACTTTTGTCCATAGTATATGGTCCCTAAATGTCTCCCGGCTACTACACAACTGATCTATCTTACTCGACTTCAGTAGAGGCAGTCAGCTGTAAATTGTGTTTTTCTTGTAAGAATCCACAGGAAAATTCAAATTTGAATGAATGTAAGAATCTTCTTGTCAAACAATATTAAGGTCACTGTGAAATCTTCAGCCTGTCAGGCTGTCCGCTCCTCCCAATGTTTTTTCGTAAACAGCAATCGAAAATGGCGAAATACACGCATTTGCAAACAAATTTGGCTTTGCGAGAGACTCACCCGGAGTCCAGCTGAATCTCTCGTTTGTGATGTTTCCAAGCAACTGAATGTGTTGCTCCAGGCTGGGTTCTCTCGCAAAACCAAATTTGTTTGCAAATGAGTGTATATTCGCTAATTTCGTGCAATTTGGTTTAAAGTAGAACATAAGGTTGACGCCGACTCGGGAACTGAGTTTGCCTGATGAGCCCCAAAAAGGGCGAAACCGGTCGTGGGCTGTCCAAGGATTTTCAGCAACCTTATGAGTAGTGTATCACGTATATACAGCAATCGAAATGCGAACAAAGTGCACTCCTTTTTGGGAGCATCACACAGTGTTTTTGCTGGCTGTCGCCCAACAACATGACAATATATATCCGAAATAATTGACTCACTAATGCCAGGTAGAGAAGAGTTTTGCCTGAAAACAAAATTTGCCTACCAAAATACATGAGAAAGTAGATGTCAACCGGAATCAGATGAGAGCTCACGACTTCCGTATTAAATGCACCCGCAACACCTGCAAAATTTGGGTCAAATATCGAAAGCACTGGGCGTGACCGAGTGCACTCGGAGAGACTGGGTAAAGAACAGCCTGAGTTGATTCTGTATTTTCTAGTTCGTCTAGATCTCTCCATAATTTGGAGCGATTCCCCCCGTTAGCGTTGGGCAGCCACGGCTTATTCTCATACAGGCAGGTACTTTTTTTACACATTGTACTCTACTGGGAGTCCCAGAGAAAGTGAACTGAAACACAAGACCTACCAAATGTGCAAACCAGGTTATATCGAGTTGGAACCAAACTATCCGGGATATTGATTTATTCGACCAAAAAATTCATCTGGTTGACGGTTTGTTCCAACTCTTCACCGTGACGTAACAATGGCTCGGACGGACGTATCAAGTTGCCGAAGGTGAAAAAAACTTTCCATCAAGTGAACACAAGCAGAAAAATAATTTACTTTTCTGTTCTAAATTAGATCGCAATGGTACTATGAGCCCACATGAGTATGCTTATCCCGAACAGATTACTTACTACGTTTGTAAGTAGCTAATGTTTAATCAACATGATCTTGTGATGGCAGTGCGGTCAATTCATGGGACTTTTATTGCGCACCGGACAACCGCATTACACACAAATGACCACGTCAAACACATTCTGAACCCAACGGAAGCGTGAATCATTCAATAGATCTGCAAAGCATTCGGGTGGGAACTAAAAGCAAACACCCTGGGCAGACAAAGCTTGAAATTCGCCAAGTGCATTCTAAAGGTAGACGCAGCTAAATCCGTCTGTTATGCTATTAGTCTACCAAATGCACTGCGCTGTTCTTACCAGAGTGATGTGAACGTGAACGCCGTGACCAGCCACAAAGCTTCTTGATTCATTCAGATCCAAGTCGGTCTGCGAATGTGGGCATTTGGTCCTTTTTTGTACAATTTGGTTCATGTGGAACATGGGTTTGACTGAAGAGGAGCTCGTGGACTGTAACGAACTGATGAGCCTTAATAGGAAAGTTGAGACCGGTCGTAGGCTGTCACAGTTTTCAGCAACCTTATGAGTAGTATCTTTCAAGAAAGCATGACTTTGCGAGGAAAGCATGTATACTCAATTGTTGGTTGAGAATCGGAAAACATTCAGCAGATCTCTCTGTAAAATTACCGCGCACTCACTGAAACGAAGTTTCTGATCCGCCATAGATTCGAGGGATACCAGAAAAACTGTAGATATCTTGAGGAAGTATTCATACCCTTTCTGCAGATAAATCGCTTTATGAGGCAGCGCTTACAAGTGGACAGTGTTAGCTGTGATCACGACACATTCCTGACTTTCAGGGCTTCGAAAATCAACGAGAACCCGGGGAAAATGTTCTGCTGGTCGATCAGATTCTAACTTTGATCCATTTTTTTCTACGTTTTTTATGTAACAAGCCTATGGATAAAATACGCTTTGTAATGTTGTATGACCTCTGCGAAGAGATGCTGTATCTTCAGGTTTCTAACCAACGATGTCTCAAAAGCATTACTGGTGGCAGATGGTGTCAACGAACTTGCTAGTGAAGCAGGCTTCTCAGACATGAGAAATCTGGCCTCGGCCATCTGGTAACCTCGCCCAGAATGTCACAAAATGTGTGACGAACAACTTTTGTCTTGGAAGGAGGGTGTGAAAGAGACTACAGAGAGTTTCGGTGTCTTTGATTTGGTCCGTCCCTTCAGGATGGTGACCCGGAGATCCCTTTGCACATGACTGGAGATATTGCAAGAAATGGCAGCCGATCGATACCAGATTGTTTGACTAAGTGCTTGAGCGTGTGTGGGCTGGGTTTTACTGGCCGCCACTGATGAGTCAAGCTTTCCTTCAACTTGAACGTTCATGATCTCGTCCGACACAAAAAACTTGAAATGGTCCTGAATCAATAAAACTCACCCTGAATAGTGAAGATACAATTCAAATCACACTAGCTTTTGCCTGTTTTCTTCAACTGCTGTTCAGCTTATATAATTGAGGGAGTTGTCAAGAAACACGATGGTTCTCCATTCTACTGTAATGATGACAGCTCAAGAGCACTTGCAACCAAAGAACTGCGGCAAATGGTAAGTGAATTGACTTTTTTGTGTACTTTCTTTGTTGTCATCATTTTGTGATTGTCAGAATGTATGTTTAACAATCTGAAAAGCGTATTGAGTCTTCCATCAAGACTTCATGTACCAAGAAGGTGCGTGTTAACGAATTTCTTGGTGAACCCATGCCTCACTGGGCTACCCTTGATGCCTCGGACAACCTGTGGCATAAAATTGGGTCTCCTACACGAAATTCGAACCCGAATAACATGCGATCACTGAACGGTTGTGGGAGACTATCTGTGCAAGACTATCCGGAGTAAAGTACTCGCCACTCACCCAAGACTTTCTGGTTCCGAAGCATTATACATTACAAGCCCTTCAAGGTTTGTGAAACGTCAAACCCTCCAAAAGTTCCACGAAGACTAGCCCATGCGTCCCCCGTAGGTTCGGAACCGAGCCACGCCTGAATGAAAAGAAATCCGAAAGAAAGTCTTCGACAATGCTCAACACAAACTAGTCGTTCTCATCACTTTCCCGGGCCAATAGTTCGTTTAATACTTGATCATAGCTCACAAGACAAAAAAGAAATTTATTCTTCCCATGTTGTTAGTAGTGTGAAGAGATTTGAGAAATTTCCTGGAGACTCCGTCCTGTAAGTGTAGCTCATCTATACAGCTGTTTCATCCTTATTTGGAGCCAGTAGAAAAGAGCACCTCACAAAACTAAAAAATTTTCTACCAAAAACAGTCCAGCCCATGTGTGGATACTTAACCGTACGGCCATGGGAGGCTGCAGAGCAATGTGATTAGTTTTCACTTGGACGGAGCACCGCTCACACTTCACCCACTGAACCTGGGTCACGTGATCGTGCATTGACGAGCACATCGAGTGACGACTCATCAGATGCATATTGCTGTTGACTCCCAATGAAGACTAAATATCTGTACAGTGTTTCTCAGCTTTTCAGCATAGATGGGCTCCACTGACAAAATGAAACCTCGGAAAAACCACCATCAGTCTATGAATAACTCAGAGGAAGGATAAATTCACAAGATGAGTGAAACTCCATTCTGATAGGTCGTCACTCGACAGTCATGACCATGTGATCTGGTTTCTGCTTTTGAATTACGAGCGGTACTCTATCCTGTCTAACTGAAAGCTAATGAAACTACTAATTAGTCGCTCGTGGCCCAACGGTTAAACTGCCAATAAACTGTACGGGTGGTCTTGCGTTCGAAACTTCCTACTGGAGTATTGTTAGATGCGTACTGCTTATGATTATTTCAATTAGAGGGGGAAACCACTACAGTGCATTTCGGTTTTTTGAGCACAGACTGACCTCATCTGTAGGACAAAATATCTGTTAAAATTCTGCACAGTATTTTAAATATTGCTTACTCAGGATGCCGTTTACGTGTCTCCTGAGTGTCTACTCTTCCTTCAATTAAGTTCCGAACACCTTCAATTTACAGATGCAGTTTCAGAACACTCGTCCTCTTCGGAAGGATTAGGATGTTGTCCAGATAAGTCCCGCGAAAAATTAACCCCCGCCACCCAAAAAGGATAGGGAAAAGGAGGATATGAAATTTGTACTTTTTGGTTTTTATCGAAGACTTAGACCGCTCCAGCCAAGTTCTCTTTCGAAGACCGATTTCTTGCCGACATTGTCGGGCTTTACACCTCCACCTGTGAGAAACAGTTGCAAGTGTCATTTGGTGGCCATTGTCGCATAAACGTTGCTGATGGACCACTCCGTGGCTGTGCGAAAAGCGTATTGCCATCTCCTTGTCATGAACGAGAGTTGAAAGCGTCAGAGAGTTCATTTACAATTTTACGTCCGAAGGAGAATTTTTTCGCACAAAATGAGCCTAGATGCGAATAAGGAAGTTTTTTCATCAAATAGGTCATTAAATTGGAGCTGGCAAAAAGTGGCGGGGCTTAACTTTTCGCACATGCACTTTTTGCATTATTGGAGGGAAGAGATTCAAGGGTTAAACCTGTGTGTAGTGATCAGCAGACTTTATGTCACTCATGGAGTTGGTGAAAACAGTTCAACAGCCAAACCTCACCCAATCCTAGTTGGGCTTATCAGGTAAACGCAGTCCCCGTCCATCATCCTCTGAGCCGAAATTGCACAAAATTCGACTCATTCGCAGACCAGCTGGGTTTTGACGGGCGATCCACCTAAGTTCCAACTGAATCAACTGACATTATGAGTGAGTAACAATCAAGTCTTCCTTAAACTGCTCGACCAAAATCCTCTCATCTACGCAAGAACTGGTAGTTATGAGGCGGATCGATATATACTCACACTGACGTTAAATAGGGCGATCCGTTCGTCTTTAGACAAAATGCGCGACTCGTCCTGCATTTCAGATTGACTGATTGCACTCAGACTTTCCGCCAATTCAAATGGATCGAAAATTAATTTGAAATTATACTACTGATGTAGCATGCGAGTAGATTCTGATCAGGTGTGTTTGTCAGTGGAAAGATGTGCACTTGTAGCCGCTCTTCCTTTCACTAGCACTGGCAAATAAATTGGTGGTGATCCCGGGGCTGGAAAGCTACCTTCATTCTCTTTCAACCAAATATACAATCTGTCTATCTTGGTATGGGCCATGGTCTTTAGCGATGTAAAATCTGCCTTAGAACTGGGTGTACCCGCAATCAGTCAAAGAGAGAGAGCTTGGTATGGGCCATGGTCTTTAGCGATGTAAAATCTGCCTTAGAACTGGGTGTACCCGCAATCAGTCAAGAGAGAGAGAGAGTTTCGACGGATTATTTGAACACTAATATATTACAGGCACTTGTGAACTCCTTTGGTTAGAGGCGGCATAAATCACATTCGAATGCTTTTATTAAGAGCTAATGGGAGATGGCAAATTTTTGGGCCAAGAGCCAGGCTAATCTTGCTTGAAAACATCACAAACGAGAGGTTCAGCTGGCTTGCAGAGAAGTCTCTCAAAAAACCAAGTTGGTTTGCAAATGAGTGTATATTCGCTGGTTTCCTGCAATATTTGGTTCAAGTAGAACATAAGGTTGACGGGAACCCGGAGACTGAGCCTACCTGATGAGCCCTGAAGAAGGGCGAAACCGGTCGTGGGCTGTCGACGGGATTTTCAGCAACCTCAAATACAAATAATCTTGACTAGGTTTCTGCCAACACGCTTGTCGTGTATACTTGTAAATGGTAGGATTACGTACTTATGTCATAAAGGTAACTGCTCACAAGGTTACTGAAAACTCTTCGACAGCCCACGACCGGTTTCGCCCTTCTTGGGGCTCATCAGGTAGGCGCAGTCCCCGAGTTTCCGTCAACCTTATGATCTACTTGAACCCAAATTGCACTGTTTTCGAGAAGTACACTAATTCGTCTTCACAGGTGACCCAACTGAATCTCTCGTTTATAATATTCTTCGGATGAATGTGACTCACAAAAGCTGCTTCATGTTTCAGTTGGCGGGATATTCGAGATATCGCAGTATATTTTCAGAAACAAAAAGCTGTAATTTAATTCATTCGGATGCACACACAACCACGGGGGCCAAGCCTCCGACTGAAGACACCATCCCTAAAAAGAGTTTACCTTAAATTGAAAGAAGCTGTCCGAAAAGAGCCAGCAGTCTGCACAAGGCGCTTCAGTTTTTGTTAAAGTGCAGCTCTTCAGAAGTTTGTGTTCCGCTGCATGAACGGTTCGATCCTCTCCAAAAATGATTCACCATTGCCAGTGGACGCAGAATTGTCGCGTTCGAAGCCTTCCAACACAACAAACCTCCGTTCAAGTAGAACATAAGGTTGAGGGAAACTCGGGGACTGCGCCTACCTGATGAGCCCCAAGAAGGGCGAAACCGGCCGTTGGCAGTCGGAGGGTTTCCAGCAACCTTGTGATTAGTTTTCTTTATGAAAATCTCCCGTTCAGTTCGATCGACAGCTGTTTTGCTATGTGCGCTATAGTGGTACGGTCTGCTGGTGAGAAAGTCCAAGTGATCAATTCTGGTGACATGCGCCGATTCACACGCAAGACGCATAATTCCAACACGGTTGCACTAGCTCCCCCCCAGGTACACAGTTCTGAGAACTTGAGTTGTCACAATGAAATGCTTCTTGGTCTGGTTTTGCGGGATTCGTCAGCTGATCGCAAAGTTCTTTTGACTGGACTTTCCTAACCAACTCCTTTGCCGATCGAAATCTGTCAAAGGCTTACCAACGAAGCTGGCTCTCCTACAGAAGCTGTTATGTCGCTGCCACAATCCGTACGGATATTTCACAAAATAACTGGGCCGCAATTATGTTGTGGCGTACGCCAGCTAATCAGAACCTCGTGTCAGCGGATACTAAATATGGCGCTACAAGCAAACCTTTCCGAATGCACCTAGACTGTCTACTCATAAGGTCGCTGAAAAACTTTTGATATGCGATATCGCATATATCATTCCAACTGATTTGAGATGGTCCGCAGCACACCCAGGTGAATTGGACCACTATAAACGGGAGATTCAGCTGTAAAAAGCAAATTTTTGTGCAAATAAGAGTATTTTTTGAATACCGTGACTGTATACAGACTTAAGTAGGAAGGTAGCTTGAGACGATGGAATGCTATTCCTATGTTCGTTGTCAACTCGGGAGAACTAAAATGCTCTCCGCAAGCGTACCAGTTCCACTCCATGCAGGACGCTTGACGGTTCCCTCTACCAGTCTTGAAACACCTCATAGCCTCCTGGCGGTCGGTCGGCCGGCGCGTCGAACTCCGTTTCAGGGACTTCCTTCGTGGTGGCCTGGTCCACCTCCTGGCCGCGTTCAGGGCCACCTTTGCCCGGCCCTTGAGGAGGGTCTTCAGCGTCGCCTACTTACCCCGGTCGGGCTCCAGTCCGGCGGTCTCCTCAACCTTCTTACTTTCACCAGGACCAACAGCTGTCCTAGGCATTTCCAAACAATTTCTCGGATCTGTTCGATGTCCAGTGTCTAGTTCAACCATGGCCGAGGGTTCAGACACCACATGCTTTAAATGGGAAAATTTAGCTGCTTCGAGGATGCACTGGTGCAAGAGTACTAAGACGCTGGTCTCGCATGTCTGACGTCCGGAGTTCGAACCCCAGAACGGTCAAGGTTATGTGCCGTTTATGGCCAACGAGTGATTCAACACGGCGTCAGTATGAGTTTGTTTTTTTTAAAAAAATTCAGTCTTTCCCCCCTCTTACTGTACATACGGTTCAAGAAGGCAGTGCCAACTCTCATTTGGAGACTAAACACTATTAGAATTGCTTGATATTGTCTCAGTTTGGTAGCATGTAGCTACTCCGTCACAGTCGCTCACTGGATCACGAGACTTGTCTTTTTCATACTCACAAACATCACATCAAGGTGACTCATCGGACATCGATTGTCGGTGCTGTCTAGTGAGAGTAGCAACCACTCATGTGCTAACACACCCACGCACACGTAAACGGGCCTACATACGGGGAGACCGAACACGGTCAGCACACACAGACTCGTGCGCGTGCAGGGAGCAGGAAGTCAACCGCTCTTCACAAGTCCACGGACAATTGTGGAACACATGTAGCAGTCGCACTGCGGAGAAAACACGTTCCCGCTGTCCGGACTTTCACCAAGGGACTCTCGCATACGATAAAATCCCTTTTTGACTTGCCCCCATTTCGCATTATTTTTATACGTGTTGCAACCCACTACTGCCAACCATACTAAAAACCTTTATTAGTGCATAAACCTTCTGATTTGTATTATGGTCATCATCAGCAGTGCACTAATAATTGGTTTTTAGTATGGTTGACAGTAGTGGGTTGCAACACATAAAAATAAATATTATGAAAAATGGGACTCTCGTCGGCGGGAGTCCCTTGGTGAAAGTCCGGACAGCGGGAACGTGTTTTCTTCGTAGTATGAGTGCTACATGTGTTTCATAACTGTCCGTGGGGAGGGGTTGACTTCCTGCTCCCTGCGCGCGCGCGCGAGTCTTGTGTGCTGACTGTGTTTGGTTTCCCTATATGTAGGTCCGTTTGCGTGTGCGTGGGTGTGTTAGCACATGAGTGGTTGCTACGCTCACTAGACAGCACCGACAATCGATGTCCGATGAGTCAGCCTAATGTGACATGGTTTGTGGGTATGAAAAAAGACAAGTCCCGTGATCCAGTGAGCGACTATGAGCTGAACAGTCAAGTATGTGGGTGACGGGGTAGCTACAAGCGTCTTCATCTCTGTCGTGCAGACGGTTTAACCGAGGGGTGTAGAGTATGGCTAAGGAGTTGGGCCGTTAAAGCAATTTCTATCGATCGACAACCGGCATTTATGGTATTTCAATGACTGTGGCAAAATCCTCTTATTTTTCAGGCCGGTAAAGTGATCTTCGGCTCGAGCTTCAAGAGCGTCACACTGAGAGATGAACGTGGCCAGTGCCGTGCGACCCTGGAAGTGGCCGTGAACGCGTTGGGTCGGGCAAGAATGAAGATGTTCAAGCGAGGTCAAGATGTTGGCGCGTTCATTGCAAGAAAATTCCAAGAGTATATGCCAAAATCTGGTGTGCTGTTTAGAGCAGAATCTCCCATGTGTAAGTCCAGCGCAGTTATAAAAGACATTTTCTTGATGTGTTTAAAACTGGGCTAATTTTTGTCGAACAAAAAACCAACACAAATCGCTTTTCAGTGAAACGGTGAATTTCGTGCTGAATCGAATTCAAAACCACTAGTATAACGGTGATACTACTGATGGGAGTGTATGTGAGTAGTATATCCTCTCGTAAATCCGCTTCGCGTCTCTCGAAAAGTGAGATCTATTACGGAATTTGTGGAGTCTCTTCGTAGCATTTGCTTGGATTTGAGCAACAGTTAATGAATATCCAGGAAAGTTCAGGAAGACGCGTTCAAGGAGAAGATGGATGTTCAGTTTTTTATTAACAAGATGTATATGAGAGTTTCGCTTCCGTGTGCACTATTCTAACAAATAATTCCGCAGCGAAGGCCTTCTTCCTTCCTGGTAGCAGAGCAGTCGCTCAGAAATTTCGCTTGTCTCAGGTTTTTACCTCAAAACGTATCACAAAGCACAGCTACTGACGTTTCAGCTATCAGCATCCACGACACTTCAGCAGTCCATCTTCAGTGCTGTTATGAACCTTCGGGCTACGCTCGCTTGAACTTGGTTCTTCAGTTTTCAACCATTTCTGAAAGGTCCACAAGGAGCAGTCTCCATACTACAAGAAACTGTATTCTAAGGCGCTCAGGGGAAGATGTTTTCACCTCTATATTCACGGAGGCCGCGAAGCCCCACACCTTCGAGATAGGACAAGCTACGAAGATTAGCCTTTAAGCGCTCACAGTCTGCCTGACCAAAAGTTGACTACGACAGCTTTCCAATTCTTTAATGTGGTCAAAATAGCTTTAAAAATGAAGATACAGTGCTTCTCGAAAGATACCTACCGTGCGCAGAGGTACCAGGAGTTCACACTTACAAGCCTTAGTCCCTTCGAGTTGGAGCTGCCCACTCCTGCCTTCTGGGCTAACGCTCGGGATACCAATATAACCCTCCCCCCAATTTCTAGGCTCAGCAGATGAAGACTTGGAACTTGGCAGGGGGTTTTGAACGCTGTCCTGTGCAAGGATGCAAGAGACAAGTCTGAAGGACCACGGGGCGAATGAGACCAAATGGACCCTGGTCAACTTCGTGAGACCCAACCAGCCGTCCAGGTAAAACGAGGAACATTCACTTTAGTACTACTTTCTACTGGGTCTAGACGACACAAGAAGCTAACGTGAACGATGTGTCAAAATATGACCTTTGAATCGCAAGGTTTATCATATTTATCAGGACCAGCGGCCTCACAGCGTCTCACTCACATAAAGAAAAGACGTTCCGCCATCCGCTGTGGTAGAGTCTATGCCTCCAAGCGAATCACCCTCATTTTTGGACGATTCTTAATTTTCATCTAAGAGGTGAACATGGATACCTAGTTGATTATACGCAGCAAAGAGACCTCAGTCAACTGCTGACCACAGAAGTGTTACCTGGAGCTGAGTGCAAAATGGATAAAGCTCTAGTGTGTTCTAGGCACCTCCTGGTAACAGTAAGGGTCAGCGACCTCTCGGAGATATGGCTATGAGTATTGTTCATCAGAGACAACGCGTGCAGAATTTATAACGTTACCTATATATGAAGAACTTGTTATCCCATCATAGTTACTACTGATAATTTTAAAGATGCCTCAGTGAGTAGTATATATTGACATTTCTCAGAAATCCTATCGAATACCAAGCAAAACGTTTTTTCCGTGAGAATTTCGGTCGGTCAAAGACGTTACTTGAATCAACAGGTCCATTCCGAATATTGAGTCTCACTAACGCCTGTGTGATCGACTTTACTTCAGAGATGTTGAGTGGAAGAGATGCCCCAGATAGCGCACCATCCTTCCTCTCGTCTAGACTCAGTCGCGTTGAGGGACAGAAACACAAAAGACGTTCGTCTTGGGGCGAATTACACATGCAACCAAGTGACACTCCGGATGGAGGTGTTTTACCTGAGATCTCCGGCAATTAGGACCATATTCGAAGTTTTACTGCTGGATAGTACTGTGATTGGTTCTCGTAAAAAGCGTGAAACCAGAACGGTACCAGTCCCTGTAGAAAGATGACAGATGATAGCGTCCAGAGATCGACGGTACCACAGTCCGTATTGGTGGACCGTCTCCAAAACGAGGCATCAGTAATCGCATGTCTTCGCTCACGCGCCCTGCTGTGTTCAGCGCGTAGTCTACCCGGAAGATGTCACCAGTTGAAGTCAATGCAGCATAAAGACAGGTGTTTGCGCGACTCACCGTTTCATGTGCCAAGCTTACGGATGACAAGTCGGGCCATCAGCCGAACCCATTGGGGAGTAGCGGCCGTCGACGTGAAAATCATCGCAGTAGTAGTTAAAAGTTTAGTGAACAGGTTGGAACATTTATTCCAACCACCAAATGTCTGTTGACCAATCAGGAGAGTTTCCGTAGGCATCACCCGGGCAAGCTACATCTCTCCGCAGCGCACAGTGTACTGGCATTGCAATCAGTAGTACCGCTTTGATCCGAGCAGCACGAATGGAACCAATAAAACTGCAAGAGACCGAAGCGAAAGAATGCAAGAAAAACATAGAAAAGATAAAGGACATGGAAAAAGCGTACCACTTGTAGTTAAATGACCTACGAGGTGGATAAGTCAAGAGAAAACCTCGAATCGTTTATTCGTTTATTCGTTTATTCGATTAAGGGAAACCATTTTGTCTTCGTTACTGTATGGTTTCCGTTCAGAAGTCTCGATTCGCTGTTCCAATTCGCCTGATTGTGATCGGTGCGGCTCAAGCGATCGCTGTTTGTTTGCGCTACCCCGAATGTCAAAATGGCTTGCTGATCAAAACAAACAGAAGCTGTTGACCGGACGACTTTGCCTTGCGATCACACTCAGTTGTACGCGGTAAAACACGGAGATGATTGATCGTCAGGTCTCAAAACGGATTCGGAAGGTTACCGGCTAACCGTCTTGATTTGTAAAATTTTTGTGGGCTCCTGTCGGTACAGAAAGTTTGACGTGGGAAACACGCAGGTAGAAACCAGCAGCTGAAGAAATCACAAACAATGTGCTGTGGTTTGGGTTCAAGTAGGTCATAGATTTGACGGAAACTCGTGGACTGCGCCTACCTGATGAGCCTCAAGAAGGGCGAAACCGGTCGTGGGCTGTCGAAGAGTTTTCAGCAACCTTGTGAGTATTTTTCCTTTATGAAAATATACTGCGATATCTCGAATATCGTGCCAAATAAATCATGAGGCGGCCTGTGTGCAGCACATTCAGTTGGAGGACATCATAAGCGAGAGATTCAATTGAGTCTCCCGTAAAAACCAAATTGATTTGCAACTGAGTGTATTTCTCGAAAAAAGTGTGCTGTGATCTTCAAGGCACGGAAATTGCTAGCCTAGAAGGATTCGCACATCAAGAACTAATTGTTCATCATCGTGAATTGGTAGGTGGTTTGTGGATCAAAACATCGACGTTTCAATCGATGGCACGCGCGGTCGCCATACTTCTGTTTTTTCTCATTCCATTCTGAGTCTACTCAGGTGACGTCTGTCATTGGTACTTGAATCTTTCAAACAGCGGTCGTCTAAGGCATGAGAGAAGACGTCAAATTAGATCCCGTCATCGAAGACGGTATATCCAAAAGACTAAGAGGTTTCCTGAGTTCCTTTGCAACCTGATTTCAACGAGCACGTCAAGTATCATGCTTGATCCAGCAGCAGTGTAGACCAAACTCCCCTACTCACCACATTTTTTGACAAAAGACCATATGGTCAAAGACACCGTGCAGGATGTCACACCGAACCTGGTCACGGCGGAAACACGCGTTCCGAAAACCTAAGCCATCGATCCGAAGAAGGCAAACCAAGACCAGCAATGCTGCTGTACTAAGTGGCCACAGCTTCTCCCTTGGTGTTTGTGCACACACGCTGGATCCGAATCAGATTAGTGAGACGCCTTACCAAATGCGGTATAATTACCCAAATTGCTTACTACCCAGGAATGCACCCACGGGGGCTTCCGTATTAACGCAGTTTGCATCATCAGGATATTTGTGCCCGAAATTGGAATAAAGCATCCAACATGTTTTTTGTTGGTGTGGGTTTAGCTGGCTGGGCTGTACTTCGACGGGCATGACCAGCCACGAGTAGACGGTTGGGAATGAACCTTCAATCTTTTAAGCATACTGCGGTGGACCTACTCAACTGTTAGCTCGACCAGACTGAGTTTTGAACTAGCCAGTCGGCACCGAAATGAGGTTAATCAGTATACGGATTACTACTCATCGCAACGATGCATATACTACACTATACAGTGCTATACTCTTCTCTGGCTGCAGCGTCCATATCTGATCAGTATTCACATTTCACCTGCTCAGGTCCGTTCAAAGGCGGCCTACTGAACATCAGCTACCCTGTTTCCTTAGATAAACAAGAAAAGTCTGTGGATTTCCGGGCCAAACTCGCCTCGGATTTCGTTAAAACAAACGTTTGAGCACCATCTTGTGTAGAATACGGAAACGTATTAAGTCGAAACACAGCGTCGTGGGATGCAATGTTAGGATCCGACACTTCGGTTGCCGTGGACAACCTTTAACGAGTATTTCCCTCAATCAATTGAACGCATTCCATGCACAAACTTGAGAACAAATGATGAAAATATCATACTTACCCACCCCACCCCCGCTTTGTTTTTCAGCACGGGCAGGTCAAGAAATGGTCAAATTCTCCGCATCAACGATGGCAATATGCTTCCCTTTTGTACTTCGTATTTTGGATTTGTGATTGCTGGGATCCGGGACAGGTAAATCGTGTACTTTTTCGGTTTCCGAATAAGAACTGATGGTGAGTTGCACATCACAACCTCCAATAAGTGAAGAAAACCAAATTTAGCCGAGGAAATGAGATAAAAACGATCCTTGGATGGGAGGGAAAGTCCTGGGGTTCCGTTAAACGTGACCAGTGTAATCGCACCCTAGAAGTGCTGCCTTTATGAGTAGAAAGGCCTATCCTTCTATCCCTCTCTTTGTCTAGTGCGTGAAGACTTTTGAACCGTAAATCAGCTACCAGTTACTGGGGAACACCTAGCCTGTACAGGATGGCCGTCTACTGTCTTCTGAAGATTTGCGACTGGTTGATACTTGTACATGACTTCCGACAGTAGCTCATTTCTTGTGTTACTCGAACATGGCGGGACGTCTTTGGATTGTACACAAAACCTAGCATTAACACATGAAAAGAGACTTGGGAAAACCGCATGTATTTTGTAAAATTTGGAGTATGTGACGTACGCCATCAATGCCATGTGTGCTCCAGGTACGGCATACCTGTGGTTTGTTCTCGCCGTGTACTTTGAACAATAGAGTGTGCATAGAGTGGTCCTCCTGAAGAAGTCCACTTCCGGGAAATGCCCCAACCATCCTCAGTTGGGTGGGTTTATTTTACTTCAGGAAAAGTCCGACCTATCGACTAAGATTAAGCGCAACTGAGACTCTCTTGTATAAGATACGCTACGCAGCAGGCATATAGTATGTGTTGACCCCGAGATAACTGAGTGACTAAGGTGCGAACTTGCTGGCCGGAAGGTCCATGGTTCGAAACGTGCCCCGGCATTTCAAGCGCTCCAATCCAGGGTTTGGCAACCTGGTACCATCTTAGCGCCGTGGTCCCTCAGGGTGGCTCGATTGCTAGGAACCGAAAGGGCATTATAGCTGGACAGTTCTTATTGTTAATACACAGCTATCGTGAAAACCCGAGTTGAGACGTTCCACTCCAAACACCGACTGGAATGGAGATACACTACGTTAGCGAAATACACTCATTTGCAAACTAATTTAGTTTTACGAAAGACCCACCCGGAACCAAGCTCAATATCTCGCTTCTGATGTTTCCACGCAAATCAATGTGCTGTATCATGCCGCCCCGTGTCTCAGTTGCTACGATATTCAAAACATCGCGATGCATGTATACTCGTAATGTACTACTCATAAGGTTGCTGAGAATTCTTCGACAGCCCACGACCGGTTTCGCCCTTTTTGAGGCTCATCAGGTTGGCATGTTCCCCTAGTTTCCATCAACCTTGTGTTTTACTGAAGACAGCATTGCACGAAATTAGCGAAATACACTCATTTGCAAAGAAATTCGGTTTTCCGAGAGACTTACCTGGAACCCAGCTAAATCTCTCGTTTGTGATGTTAACGGCGGAGTGCGCCTATCTGATGAGCCCCAAGATGGGCGAAACCGGTCGTGGGCTGTGGAAGAATAGTTTTTATGAAACATGGTTGTAGCTGAGTGCGGGGTGTGAATTTGGCGCTCAAAAACATCACCACCATGGTCAGTTTATATGGTTTTAGGCATATCCGCATTGTTTTAGTCGCATTCAAAACGCATCATAGTAAGGCGGGCCAGTCGAATTATATCGCCACCACAATTCAATAAGACCGACGTCAGGGATCACAACTGGTTGCCAAGACTGCCTGTTACGGACTGACTAACCAGTAAAGCACGATTGGACAGACAGTACAGATCCTGTCGATCCGTTTCAGGCGTTGGACAAACTAAGCGCATTACCCATCATCTAACCAAGTCTCAAATCCCGGCATACGCATACACTGTTGATGAACACTCAGAGCAATCAGACTGGAGTGCAATGACCCATTTTTTTCATATGGACTGGCCTGAAGGATTGCGGGGGGGGGGGGCAAAAATTTTCAAATAAAATAAATTTTCAACCCAGAGTGATGTGGATTTTGGGTAGATCTACAGAAGTTGAACTTTTAGGAAGATTGATCCCACATAGGAGGATAGGCAATGTGGAATGAAGAGCCCGGTGGTTTGCATTTCCCGCCCAAAATAACCTTCTTGGTTGTGTTTTCCTCGAAGCTTGTCGGGAAGACACGAGTAGTGCTCGAAGGGGTCCTGCATCTAGATGGACACAATGTGAAGTGATTCTCAGACGCCCACGAGGACAACTTTGTTTCTTGCGAGTGATCAGTACCTGAGTAATGACCGAATACGTGAAAGTCCAGCTCACGAACTTCGCACCCCGGTCTCTAAGGGGGCAGTATTTTGAGTATCCAGGAGTCCTCCCCACACACAATACATCCATTTCTAGCCATTTCTGGGTGACTTGGTCGTTACATCGATACTGAGACCGTATTTAGTCGTGAAAAACCGTACGGGTTCGATTATCGAACAGTTGCGTTTGCTCCGTCACGTACACGTGAGTAATCAAGTCAGTGGGTGTACGAGTGTGTCAGGTATCGACTTCGAGTAACAGAGTGTACAACAGAGCGCGTACATAAGTCGGCGTCACACCACCTAACTAACCTACCTATTCTTTCTCACCTTTGTTTTTTTTACATTACAGCCCACACGTTTTGGATAAAAATCTACACAGGATTGCACCTCTTGTTCTTCCAATCTAGCTTGGAGACTTTCCTGGCTAAGTCAGTGTTCCAACTCTACGCCGTGTGTTTTCCCATTACATTGTATGTCGACTTATTTTTCTCTATCTGACACACTGAACAAAAAATATCCTGTGGATTACCTTACGTTGTTGTTGGACGGTGTTAGTGCGGCTGGGTTTCCGGTTTGGATGACAGATTGATGATTTATCATCGCCATCATCATCATCACCATCATCATCACCATCATCATCATCATCATCAACATCATCATCATCATCACCATCACCGTCATCACCATCATCATTGTCGTCGTCCTGGGAAAAGTCGGCATCAGTGTTCACGTGGATGCTTCACTGCGGTGTAACCATTAGGTTTATTGAGTGGTACTGAAACAATTGAGGCGAAAACCGAGGGAAAGAATGGGAACGGTAGAACCTTGTGCTGGTTTGTCAGATGCATTCTGAAGTGTCAACACTTTCAAGCACTTGGTCAAGCAGTCTGGGAAGAAATTGGCGTTTGGCTGTAATGGATCGCGATATCTCCAGCCAAACACAAGTAGTGGCATGACAGCTGAACATCGAAAGGCTGTTCTATGTGGACGATAGTTAGTCAATACTATTGAGCGTGGGGATCTCATCCTGGAAAGCGTACCCCACCAATACCACCTAAACTCTTCCTAATCTCTTCCACACTCTTCTGCCAAGCCATACTTCTTCCACTTCGCAGTTGAAGTCGTTCCGGAGGTGACACGGAGAACAACACTCGTCTCGAAGGGCGCTGTTTCGACATGCGTGGCGCACGGCCGAGACATGGCAACTGATGCTGCTGAATGGTTTCCACAGCCACGTACAGGAGCCGAAAGATGAACCGTAAAGCACCTTACTTAAGAATCAGTCTCAATCTCTAGAGCAACTTGTGAGTCCGAGTAACCGTAGTGCGAGTGATAAGCTCTTTTAGGCGCGAAACGCGAATATACAATATTCTTGAAGGAAACAGCTCACACGGTCACTGAAGACCCATTGAAAGCCCATCACCGCCCTTTAACATTGAAATCGCCAGGTAGGCGCATTTCCCAAGTTTCTGTCAATTTTATTTTTTACTTGGTCCAAAATTATACAAAATTCACGAGGTACTCGCAGTCGCATAAAGAACCACTCGAAAAATATCATGAACGAGAGACTCAGCTAGGGTTCAAGAGGCCTGTAATGGTTAAGCAACAGGGTTTCGGTGAAATTCAGTGCTGTCGAGGAAATCGGTTTAGGATGGAAGGACAATCTTAGTAAACAAACATTGCGTCTAGTGGACAGATGGATGACGTGTTACGGACCAAACAAGGCATGCCCCGACTAGTCAGGATGTCAGAAAAGCAGGATCAAGTGCTCCTCGCCCCATCAACAAGATTCTAGCGCGACCTTGTTGAACATTCTGTGATTACTTCATAAATACGGTTGTAATAAACTTCCTTTGTCTCCCTGACGAGCTGTCTCAAGCGACTGTGCATCTTGATACGCCATAGAGAGGAGAAAAACCAGCCAACGATTGACACAAGTTGCTCTGTCATGACAAGGTGCGTCAGCAATCGCGATCTGGTTTGACCGCTTTGTTACTGAAAGCCATGTTTCAGTCTTGAGTAATTGTCACACCGGTTGTTCGCCTTTTTTGATAAAGCAGTTATAGAACTGCAAAAAGGACGTACAATTAACGAACTAACTGATAAGCAGCGATAATGAAGTTGACCCCCAGTTGTCAGCAACTCACTCTGGACGTTTCCATAGTGGTGGGGCTGGTCCATAAATTGTCCATTCAGATTGGAGGAATATCAGACAAAGGGGGGATACAGCACACATACAGTTTTTTCAGGGAGATTCAGGTGGTAAAAGGAGGCTGTCTTCCGGCATTCTCAGATTTATCGGCCTCTTCTATTTCCTTAGCCTTTCGTGTTCACCAGGCTGTCGTCGGGCACGCTGAGTTTCATTTGACATCCGACACTTCGTCGGGTTCAGTTGTACTCGGTACAGGCCACAGTTCTTTCTGATATCCATTTCTTGAGCAAATCCGGTAGCACAGCGCTACAGGCGAAACTCCCCGCACTGTGCAAAAACACGACGATGTAGTTCCAGGAAACGGTTCTGACTTTGTAACCTACAAGCCTCTCTCCACTGACGGGCGATATGTTCTCCCCTTACGCTGACCTGAATCCACACAAGTGTTCCCAAAACGAGCAGCAGTCGGTTACTGATCCGCACCAGGGGTAACCGATGGTGATGCCATCGGTTTGAGTCCGTAACCCATGGGCTGTTGGATGGTGACCTGTGGCCAGACGATTTCGGTTGTATCGGAAGTTTGTAGTCCACGGACAGCACAAATTTGAATAATTCGATTGCTGCCATTCATAAGTACAGAGTTTAATCTATATCAGATGAGCTAAGCCTGCTCATTTATGAATTCAGATCTCCGGCAACCACAACGAAGTCCAAGTTCCAATCCTACCCACATGACATTCAAAGCGTCATAAAACCCGTCTTTGATGGTTTCAGAGCTACAGTCGTTTGTGACGTAAGCAAACCCGACAGACAGATAACGATCAAGTTTCAGCTTGTGAGACTCCTTCACCAGACAAACCGCACCTAGACGACCATCCATGGACATCCATTTGCTCAAGGGGCCTTCCGTCCAGTCAAGCCAATCGATCGCGATGTGAACACTTTTCACTCTCTCCAGTCACGGAAATTTGGAATGATTCTAATGTACGAATTGTGAAATCGCTTTCGCAACAGACTCACCGAAACGAAAATTCTATCATCAGCACTTCAACGAGGTTTTTACCAGTGACTTATCATGGACGGTCTAGCGGAGAACGACCGTCTCCGGTGCAGGAATTTGTAAGAAATAGACAAACATATTCAAGTAAACCATAGTGCTGTAACGAAAAAACCTCGGTCACAATTTCGAAGTTATCCTAGAGTGTATGCCCATAACTTTTCCGGAGTATAACTCGCAACCACTTTATATAAAGTTTGTTACTCGAATACAGATTTTTTGTTCCCGTAGGCATGAGTCTGATCACACATTTATAGAACTTGCCTCATCCTGGACAGAGGTACCTGAAAAAAATCAAATCGGATCATGTTGGTTGCCGCCACCAATGCGCCTCTACTAGTCCAAATCCTAAGCGTAATTTAACAAGGAGACATTTCAAGACACCTAAATCATTATGCAGTTCCCAAGACATATTACCCATGCGTTCGGATAAGGGGTAAGGCATAGTGAGGATCGAAAAGAATGAATCTTGATAAGACGGTTTTGATTTTGAACGATCAAATTATATTCAGAAGAAGTCATCCCGACAAAGTCCATCCCTCCAAACCGAGAACACATTACTTAGCACCATGCAGGTACCACTGCCCAGACCATCTTACGTAACATCAAAATCCGAGTCTCTGTTGACCAACTAAAATCCACAGATTAGATCTTTCACATAAACCTAATCTTGATGTGTTCAGATTCCATTATCTTGCAACGTTGAAGGTGCCAAAGAAAGTTCTCAAACAGATCCGTCGTAGAACTCGTTAGTACAGTTTTTGAGACATGTTTACGTTTGTAGACGCAACCAGGGAAGTCAATGAGGACAGGAACCACGTGATTCTCTCTGCACTTTTAATGTGTGAATTCAGTTTAACGAGACTCTGTACCAACAAGTTGATGGTGGTACACTGGGTTCTCCTCCGGATCTATTCGTCTCTGGTGTTTTTATTGGGTGGTTGGAGAAGTAATAACACCGACTGAGTGTGGGGAAGATGCGCACGTACAGGCGCGTAGATTCGCCATCCAAGACATGTCTCCAGAACTATCGGAGATTCTAAGGAATTTTTATCAAACACACTCAATAATTTATATAATCCACTTCCGTTCAGAATGAGAACCATACACGGTTAGCACTAAAGGAAGTCTCGGCGGAACGCTAGCTGAATTCCTTACTTACGATGTTATCTGGCCACACACAAAGATGGCCTGATGTTTCATTTGGTATGGTATTCAAGACATTGCAGTACATCTTCTTGACCTAAACTCCTCACAAGGTTGTTGATGCCCCGAAGATGGTAGTGGTCAAACGATGATTGTTTTTTCAACATCCGCAGCTCGCAGCGGCCTGGTTTTTGACAATACAAAGTATCGAGTCCACCGCTCTACTGTACATTTGACCCTCGATAGACGAGTCGATGTTATTTCTGTGCCTGTTTATCCTAGCCTTTAGATGATATTGCCGTCAGGCTAGGACGATAATCTTGAAAGTTCAGCTAGACTCGACACCAGCAGCTAGACATCCGCATAAATCCAATCACATGAACTCCTGGCGCTTGCGCCGGTTGACGGTCCGTTCTGGCTGTGATGCACTAAAAATAAGAGTTGAATGGCGTTCGTTTTTCTCCTTTATTCTCTCTGCCTACGTTGATCCCGCGTTTGACAGCCTCTCCTGCTTCTTCTGACAGAAGGAATCGAGTCACAGGTGGATTGATCCGATCTGCTGGTCGTAAAAGGCCTGGTTATACTGCAGGATAACCGATTTTTACCTTCAAATACGGACAAAGACAAACGTTGCAGTTTAGCTCAAAGAAGTTAACCACCTGTTTTATACCTTGATGTGGTGTTGAACTGCCTGACTAGTTCTCGACAGGTACTTCCCTGTGTATACAAATTTGGTTTTGACAAATCTCCCATTTACGATGATCTGTTTGAACTGGATGTGCTACACACACACACGATATTTGCAAGGTCACAATATGTTGTTGTGTAGATATTACATACTACTCATCAGGTTGCTGAATAATCTTTGAAAGTCCAGGACCAATTTCGTCCCTCTTGGAGATCATCAATTGATCAAGCGAACAAAGAGGTACCACGGAGAAAACCGGAAATGAGCAGGACGAGAGCTTTGTATAGGAATTGGCGACAGAGCAAACAAAAGAGCGCTACTACCAACAGTGGATGCCGAGCAAGGCCAGTCTCTGAAAAGAGGCGCAGGGTAACCGGCCGACATCGACAAAGGTATGCTCATAAAAACTGGTCTAATGAGAACGAGTGGGAATAGTTGAATGTCACAACTTTTCGTCTGTTATGGATAAACCATAATAACCGATCAAGATAGGAGTAGAACAAAGGGAAGCAGATTTGTGAACAAAACAAGACAAGTGGTTATATACGTAATACACTACTCATAAGGTTGTTGAAGTACTTCTTTGTTTAACGCTACTGTGGATAGTCCCTTCTGTTTTCATCCTTTTATGGGTTGAAAATTTAGGCCTATTTCCTGAGTTGTCTTCAAATTGTACGTAAGTTGAGATTGCATTTATGCAATAAATAAATGTTGGCGCAGACTCGACTCGACTTTACCGGAATCTCGTTATACTGCTCTTCAAATAGATGTGTAAGTACTAAGTGAAACGGATGGAAGTCCGAACAGCAGGCCTACCTGATGAGCCCAGACAAAATTGAAACGTCGAGAAATATACTGATTTGCAAACCTATTTGGTTTTTACGAGAGACTCAACTGATTTGCAAATCAGTGTATTTCTCGAAAACAGTCCAATTTGGGTTCCAGTAGAACATAAGGTTGACGGAAACTTGGGACCTGCGCCTCCCTGATGAGCCCCAAGAAGGGCGAAACCGGTGGTGGGCTGTCGAGGAGTTTTCAGCAACCTTGTGAGTAGTTTCCTTTATGAAAAAGTGAAACCTGTAATTGGCCTTTCAGAGTTTGCACTGACCTTGTGAGTTTAGTGAACCTAACTTCCATATCGTAAACACCGTGCTGTCTGGAGTTTGAAGAGGTGCTTTCGCAGACGGAAGGTTCAAGTGGAGTTCAGCCGACTCCCTCGATGATCGGCTGCTGGTCAAAGGTAACTGCGCCGCACGTGATGCCATCGTTTCGACGAGTTAAGGGATTTTGGCGTACGAAATTTTCTTTTTACGAAAAGACGAAAGAAAAGTTTGCCAAATATGCCAGTCTATTCAACAGCAGTGAAGATTTGTTTTGCAAAGTTTTTATCAGGGGTCACTGCACGATGACGCGCTGCTTACTAACCTCGTGGATTTGTTATATTCAGGTGAACTGCTTAAGAAGAAAACCATGGGGTTGTCATCAAAATGAGATGGTGACCCTGTTTTAGAGAGGTCAAAAAAAGACCATTACTACTACTAATACAAAAGAACTACACATGCTTACTAAAAGGTCCTATATCTGTCCCGATTGCTTCGTGGCTTACTGAAGATTGGACCAAAGTGGTTGACCTTAGGTTTAGCAGAAAAAATCTGCTAGGCAGTTACTGATCAACGTTTGTGCCAGTTATCATCGTACACAGTGGCATGTTGAAATATATGGTTTCCGTCCTAACGGTCCCCACCCAGGAACCGCATGGGGTCAGCGGTTGTGAGCACTAATCTTTAAGGCGGATCAGCGGACGAACAGTTGGTTATGTGAGTGAAATTTGTGTTCTTCTGTAGAGAGACTTTCCGATATTCGTCCTCGCCAACCCGTTGTTTCGCCGCTCAACTCAATTAACTGGTATAAATTGGCGTGAAGGAAACTAATTACGAGATCAACAGCCCATGATTTTTTCAGTCTAGTTGAGGCACATAAGGTAGACGCCGACCTCGATCTTCCGTCAACGTGATGTCCTACTTGAACCCAAATTACACGGAATTTGACAGTTTAACTCTGTTATAAATTATGCGGAATTTCTAATGTTCTCGTATCCATGCTTTTGCACGGGCCCTTTTTATCGGGTCACAAAGACTTCCAGCTTCATTTGAACATTTGCTTAAGTCTTTTTGATGAATTTGTCAAACTGCTCTGTCTCGTGCAAGCGGAGAGGTGTTATGTACAATTTTTGAGCAGAACTTGAATGTCTGAATTGGAAAATGAGGGCATAAAGTTAGGATATGATACGGTGCTAAGAACATCGCGCTGATGTGGGTTCAGCCGTCTGCGGTCACAAACTTGGCAATTCAACGCCTTTAGAAGCAGTTCCCACTGCCTCATGGCCTCGCGTCCCCGATGTATTGTTCAGCATGGAACACTTCACACGTGCTGAAGAACCCATGATTACCCTTGTCGAAACTCCTGCTTAACCCAAGGACGTTTCTGAAATTACGAAAAGGAACATCTGTGGTACACCTGTAACACAAGTTATCTGACAACTTCGAGGAATATGCTCCCAAGTTTGAAAAACGCTGTATGCTGATGACCTGTTGCAGTTGAACTAGTCCCACACATGGAACAACGTACCAATGTTGATCAGTCTTTAATCAGTGAATCGCCACGAAAAGCTACATTAATTTTTCCCTCATCCGTAATGTCATCAGCAACTGTTCACAGACTCTGATCAAAAGCGTGCACCATACAGTGTACTGAAATTTTATTCACGGCAGCTGGGAAACTTGGTGGTCTCAAATGCAGAACACAAATCGTAAAGTAATTTGCTCGGTTACCTAGAGAAAATAGATCAAAGATCTTTGGCAACTGAATGGTCTTGTTGTGCATTCCTGTGGTGAAGTTACTCTCTCCAGCTTCATTCTCGGTCTGAGCCTCCCAAGCTGGTGTTCACGTTAAAGCAACCATCAAAGGTGCATAAGGTATATTAGTGCCAAAAACCGAATCAAGAATACTTGCAAAGAGCCTTACATACATATATATGTATATACATAGTGTAAGCATCGACAACTTTCTGCAAATTCTGACGCCTTCCGGATGTGCCATTGGCAACCGGCATTCGGTCAATACTGGGTCACGATTGGCTGTTGGGTCCAGACATTCGACCAATCAGATCTCGGCTTGATGTCGGACAAGCAAGCGTCCCGAACTTTCGACCAATTTTGCGTGGGACAAGCTTCTTGGCCATAGCAACACCTAACTGCTAGCAGTAAACGGGATCCATATGGAATTCCGCCAAACATTCGCATCGACTAGACGTACGAGAGTATCTAAACGTGTATTTCAGGTGGTCTGACATTCCAAAACCGCGTTGGACGGGTTCAGTTGATCAGATGATTATCCTTGAATGAGTCCATAGGTTTCCAGGTACCACTCATCGGTGCACTGCTAAAGTCAAAATAGCTAAACCGCTCATTTGAAGCGGTCCGTGTTGTTGGTGTTACGGTGTCTGTTTTGAAACCTCGGATTGTGAGGACATCGTTCTCCGTAATAAAATTGAACGTCCAGAAAACTAGAAAATAGGAGTCTTCATTTTCCCCAGTGTGAGTTGGAGTAATTTTCTTAGATCAGCTCGTGTCCCATGGGTAGAAATTCAAACGGTTAGGCATTCTTTGTCTTACAGTTCCGTAAAACCGACGAAAGGGTTTTCCTTCATTCACATGTCAATAGAGATTTTCACTAAATGGATAGTTAACAAACCATTCCTTTTCGATACAGTACCATGTAAATTAAGTTGCGGCTTGGTCACTTCAGAGGAATTCGTGTCATACTTACTTAAAAAGGCAACCAACTCAGGAATTAGTGGAGGCCAGGCAAGTAAAGTTGAGTAAGGATTGTTTTTTTTTACTTTAGTACCCGATTGGTGAGGATTTACACCAATCACAAACGGAGCCAATTTTTCACCAGTTCCTCTAGCAGTAGAAGTTTAGGATTGTAACAATACGTATTCATGCTTGGTAACGACCAGATTCATAGTAATGTGCTGGTTTAGGGACTCTGGGACGAAATCTAACACAGACGTCTTCTAGATACTAACCAGGCATATCCCATTCGCAACAGAGTTGCTGGCTGCACAGCATCTACCGATACAAACACGGCTGTGGCGCAGCTAGGTTGGGTTCATAGAATAACGATGAGAACAAGAACGACATAAACACCGCATCTGGTCTCTTCACTGCCGTGGCCTATGAAAGTAAATAAACCAGGTGACTGTGTGCTGGATAGATCAGTCAGTCGGACAGAAACTCTGACTTGTTTATTCAGTAGGAAATCCACGGTGTTGGAATGACCGTTTACTTCTGTTATGTCCGGAGAGATTTGCAGTTCGCTTGGAAAAGTTTTGTCTCCTGTCGAGGAGAAATCAACAGTTCCCAGTCACTCAGCTGAAGCTGTTTGAAGAGCCGAATCAAACGCGATCAGATGAACTGACGACAATATCGCATCAGTTATTGCAGAATGTACCCTGGCCATAGTCGTACATAAGAAGAGATGAACAATAGTCGTTCCTACCACTGATTGAATGGAACGCAAATTGGTAAGGGAACCAAGTAAGTGACGTCATTGTCAGGCATGAACTTCACGTCTGTAATGTTCTCGCTTTGCAGTAAGCCTGGCATAACTATAAAGTAAATTGAACCCGCCCAGGACGTCTGTTTTACCGACAGTTTATTCTTCAGGCACGGACAATACACTTTAAAATGCGCAAGGAATGCGTTTAATTTTTTAGTTTGGTCATGAAAGGATTTGACAAAACCGGAGCTAACGAAGATTTCAGAGTGACACCCCTTTTTTGCGGACTTATTTGATCGTGAAAAGTGGACTAAACACTTTAGGTCAGACGTAGCAATATTTCCTAAGGTCCGGGAATGGTAATATCTTTGACGTTGCACTCAGTCAGGTCAACAAACCCAGTCTAATGTCTGCATGGATGTTTCGTTTGTGAACAATGACACGAATTCTGGGTGGAACATGAAATATTTTGGTCTCTCATCTGACAACAGAATTCAAATCTATCTTGACGTCTGTCGAATTATTTGTAGCTTGGGTGGGTTTACTGGTTGTTGATCAGGTAGCTGTTGATCTGTTCGCCGAGCTTGGCAATTAGCCTGCAAACGTTTCGTCACCGTACGAGGAGACGTCATCAGAGCGCAGCTGAGTGGGTAATCCTTCCTTGCATGCGTGCGTTTATATAGCATTCGAAGGCTACCTGTTATCTTCTGACGCGATTGGCTACCTAACGTTTAACAAATTCGGTGAATACAATGGTCAGTTTATGGTCTTTGCTGCGTTGTGGTCTGCGTTTTTTGTGTTGATTGGTTATCCTCACGCCTTCTATTTTTAGTAGTTTGTTTTCTCCGGCCTCGGTTTGTATTGCGTTGTGGTCTGACGTTCTTGAGTTTGATTGGTTGCTTGTGCGGCCCTGTTTCCTCCACCGTAGCGGTCAGTGCCCCTTCGTCCGTCGACTGATTTGGTGCTTTGATTGGGCACCCAATCAAAGAGGCCGGGAAGAACAAACTACCAAAAATAGAAGGTGTGAGGATAACCAATCAACAAAAAGGAACACAGACCACAACGCAACAAAGATCACAAACGGACCAATGGTCCACCAAATTTGTTACACTTTAGGTAGCCAACCGCGTCAGAAGATAACAGATAGCCTTCGAATGCTATATAAACGCACGCATGCAAGGAAGGATTACCCACTCAGCTGCGCTCTGATGACGTCTCCTCGTACGGTGACGAAACGTTTGCAGGCTAATTGCCAAGCTCGGCGAACAGATCAACAGCTACCTGATCAACAACCAATGTCTTGACTTCTCGAATTCTTAGCTTGAATTGGCCTCACTGATGAGAAAAACACTGAATATCAAATATATTTTACAGGCATTAGAAGAGCCACCTCCGAACGTAAGCGGAGTATAATGGTATAATCGGTTTTGTTGAGACATTTAATTTGTCGTTTTCACATTCCCTTGACAGAGCTCTATAAGCAGCTCGTTTTCGACTGCACATGACATGCCTCTACGCGTCCGTGTTCAATAGATCCGCTGATTTGCACGTTCATTGACTCCAGAGAAATAGACGATGGATGAGCAGTAAAATTCGACTAACCGGACACCCCACAAAGTATCTGGGGATGGGAAATACTCTACCAACAACAGGATATGACCACAACTCCAAGACGTGCATGAATAACGGGGACAGGCGTAACGAGCTACTAAAATTTTCATTCTTTCTCTTGCTGTTTTGATCCACAAAATCGCCTAATACTTCGACAGTTTAGAGACAATCACCCTGTTGATGCTCAATGGCTTTTGTTTTGTTCGATTAAAAGCACGTTTATGTTGGACTTCTGCCGGACACGGTGGCCCACAATAATGATTGATTGCATCTTAGCATAGGCTCTCCAACTCTATTTCCTCCGCCCTGCCAGGAAGTGCTGCTTGCTTTGCCCCAGCCTTGATTTATTCCCTGGCCATGCCTGTTTCCGCGTCCATCTGCTGTTTGATTACTAAGACAACCACGTCATTTTCTTTCTGACCAAATAAAATATCTGGTTGCTGGAGTTATTTTTTGATGCACGAGCCGAAGTGGTAAAATCCCAGTGGATATGGTAGATAAGGCGTCATGCATCAGGGACAAAACCTTGTGTGTAGGTCATGTATAACCAGCGGAGATCGTCACCCTATTATGTTATGTCACTGGTTGAATTGTTACTCTCCCGGGTGCATGGGTGTTTTGTTCATCGCCTGCACGTCAGAGAATCCATGAAAGAGCTCGACAGCAGGTAGCTTCTTCCCTGGTTTTCATGTGCTTTGCAATGATATAAGGGGCGGGTGATAGATTTACATCTTTCTGCTCGCTGAAAATGCATGGCCTAACCGGGAGACGTCGACGTGGCAGCCTAACGTCATCTTCTGACTGCGCTCACTTCACAATATACTCCGTCTCGTCAATCAAGCACGATACAAGGCCGCACTTCAACCTGATGTTC